>NW_005871663.1:264734-317988 GCF_000147115.1 Myotis lucifugus
CTGCACATTAGAATCACCTGGGAATCTTTTTAAAATCCTGATTTCTGGGCCTCATTCTCCGGAAATTCTGTTTCTTTGTTACTAATGTTGTGGACTCGCCTCACAACAAAGAAACAGAATTTCCTGAGATGAGGCCCAGAAATCAGGCTTTTAAAAAGATTCCCTGGTGATTCTAATGTGCAGCCAAGGTTGAGAACCACTGCTCTAAGGGGAACAGCCTTATAACTCCCACGTGGTTGAGAAATAGCACTTTGCCAGCAGCAGTTGCCTCCTGCCCCCCCACCCCCACCCCCCAGGCCCTTCGCAGGGTCCATCCCAGTCACAGTCCCTCCTCCCTCCCCAGAGTGGTCACTGTTCTGTGTCTTCTATGGGTCACTTCTTTCTGTACAGGTTCATTTCTCAAGTGGTGAATCTCTAGACCAGCGGTTCTCAACCTGTGGGTCGCGACCCCTTTGGGGGTCAAACGACCCTTTCACAGGGGTCGCCTAAGACCATCGGAAAACACATATATAATTACATATTGTTTACAGTAGCAAAATTACAGTTATGAAGTAGCAACGAAAATAATTTTATGGTTGGGGGTCACCACAACACGAGGAACTGTATTAAAGGGTCGTGGCATTAGGAAGGTTGAGAACCACTGCTCTAGACAGTATAGTTTAGTCTTGCCCATTGAAATATTTGGTATGTCTCTTCGGATGTACAGCAGTGATTCTCAACGGGGGGCTGGGGGTGGGGAGGGAGGTGATTTTGCCTCCCAGGGGACATTCGGCAACGCAACGTCTAAAGACATTTTTGGTTGTTTCAACTTGGGAGGGTGAGCTTCTGGCACTGAGTGGGGGCCGGAGCTGCCGCTCAGCACGCTACAGTGCAGAGAAATCCCTTCCCACCGGGCCTGACAGGCTCCGTAGCCCTGGTTCGAGAAGCTCTGGTCTGCTGGTTTCCTCTACACTCGCCCCCAGAGTGAGTGCTGCAGGCTGTACGCTCATGGCCCTCTGTCCTCTGGACCCAGAGGCAGGGTCAGACCCAGGTTCTGTCCCTTCGGTGGATTTTGTTTAACATTGGCTGCCCCCACCCCAGCGCTCTTTGCAGTCGGCCATTTTCAGAGGTGACTCTTTTGCTCCTTCCCTTGAGCATGGTTATGGGTGGCGGTGTGCACTCTGGCTAGTTTTCCTTTTTTTTAAATCTGCAGATTTTGTTATTCAGCCTAGTGGTAGTCATGGGCCTCCCTTTCTCAGTTTTTTTTTTTTTTTTTTTTATGAACAAGGCACAGATTGGACACCATAATGAAACTGTCTTCTTCACAAAGGCAATTTTGCTGAGAAAATTATGTTTTATATAGGCACAAGGTCTGAGGGTGATTGCGAAGGAATTTTACAAGGGCAAGAAAACACACACGTTCATCTTAGGGTTGGTGGTTGTAAGTAAGACAGAGTGGGCAGCCAACCTCGAGACACATGACGGAAGGAAAACAATAGATCTGGCAAAGGAAATATGTGTCATGTGAGGATGAGTTTGATGAAGAAAGAAGTTGGAGAGTTGTCTTAATGATGCTCATATAGTGCCCTGGCTGGTGAGCTTACTGGTTAGAGCAGTGGTTCTCAACCTTCCTAATGCCACGACCCTTTAATACAGTTCCTCATGTTGTGGTGACCCCCAATTTCATTGTTACAAATTGAACATAATTAAAGCATAGTGATTAATCACAAAAACAATATGTAATTATATATGTGTTTTCCGATGGTCTTAGGTGACCCCTGTGAAAGGGTCGTTCGACCCCCAAAGGGGTCTCGACCCACAGGTTGAGAACCACTGGGTTAGAGCATTGGCCCACACACCAGAGGGTCTTGGGTTTGATTCCTGGTCAAGGGCATGCACCTGGTTTGCAGGTTTGGTCCCCAGCACGTGGGGGGAGGCAACCAATCAATGTGTTTCTCTCACCTCAATGTATCTCTCTCTTCCTCTCCGTCCTCTTCCTCCTCTCCCCCTCCCTTCCTGCCTTCCACTCTCTAAAAAAATCTATGGGAAAAATATCTTCCGGTGAATATCAACAACAACAAAACAAGATGCTCCTGTAGTCCAGAGGAGGGCATAATGCTTCGCACAGACTGTCTTCACAGTTTGGAAAGGATGCTTTAGAAAGAGGTCCACAGCGCTGCGTGACTTGATTTGGAAACTTCTTGCAGTTGAAAATGTTATATTTACAAGTGTTTCCTGATGGGGATTGCAAGTGACAACAGTGGGCATTTGGTAGAATGAAACATAGGAGTTGGGGCCTGAGAGACCGTGAAGGCCATGTGGCCACGCTGGCCCTGAGTTCTCGGGAGGAGGGATAAGGGTGGCAAGTAGACCCGGGTCGTAAGAGTTACAGATTCAGAATCAAAGAGTTAGAAAATGCCCTCAGTTGTCTCCCCCTTGACCCAAAGTGCGAATGTTGCCCGCACTGAGGCAAACATTTCTAAGTTTCCCTAACTCCGCAAAGGCCATCTTGAGGAACGTCCAGCCAGCCTGGAATGGTCAGTAGGAACCAGTTCTTCAGGACCTGTTGTTGCTAACTGAATGAGTGTAAGATGGCATGGGCTGTCGCTTTATTTTAGTTTAGGTGACATTAGAACATTTATAGAGGCTCCCCTAGGCTTTGTAGCAACCCTGCTTCCCTCATGCTATTTTCCCCTTAAGATCTTACTTCTTTCAATTCCTACTTCTGGGTGGGTGAGTGGGGTTTAGGAGGGTAAGGATGTTGAGGGTCCCACCTTTGATGGCAGTGTAGAACCAACTTGATGACATTCTAGAGCTGCACATGGAGCTAAGTTTGCATGTATTACAATGAAATAAAATCAAACATTTGGTCCTCAGTTGCACTAACCGCATTTAGACAATGCAGATGTGGAACATTTCCATCATTCCAGAAAGTTCTGTTGGGCAGCACTGCCCCAGGACGTTTCATTTCATGGTAAAAGATAGCTCTGCAGTCAGATGGACCTGGATTTGAATCCTGTAAATGTGTGACCTTGGACAAGTTGCCCAGCTTTTCTCAGTCTGTTTCCTCATCGATAATGAGGAAATTGTAGGAGACTCAGACTCAGTGTTTTTTTCCTCAACTTTTAACTGATATTCTCTCTTTTGATGAAAAGAAAGATCCCATCCCCCTTCTTTACTTTGATTTCCCCCTTAAATATAGCAATGAATGTTTTCTTCCCAACCTCTATCCATTTGAGAGTCCTGAAATAGACAAAGAAGTGTCTTGGGACAGTTGGATAAAACAAAGAGGCCATTATAGGTACATTTGAGCGAGAAGAGGAACAAGGAAGGGGAAGGTGTGTTGACTGGGGCTGAGAGTGTTATCATGTCTGTGGGTAACCAAGATTGAGGAATGTGTCAACTCCTTCCTGGCTTCTCCCCTCTCTCCAGGGGATAGGAACAGAGCGCTTCTCAGTGTAAGTAGAATGAATGGCTGAGTTGAGAGGAAGTAGAGTCAAGATGGGCAAGGAACTGAGGGAGGGAACCTCAGCCTGAGTTTGTCTTCCTGGCTTAGCATTGAGCATCTCAGTCACCTTGGTGATTGCCGGGAATGGGCAGCTGCTCAGACAGCTTAACCCACGGCGGGCGGCCATTCATTGGGAGGACATAGGGCTTCCTCTTGGAACTTGTATCAGGTGCCTTACGCTGTGTAACAGACCGTTCCTACACAATTGTTACTTATTTTGCTCACGATTCTCTGGTTTAGCTGGGGAGGTTTTCTGGGCTGGACCACAAGCTGACCACAGACACAGGCTTGGCTCTCTCCTGGGTCTGGGATAAGCCGGTGAGATGGCTGGTGGCTGGATGAGGTAGCATGGCCACACTCGGAAGGCTGGCGGTGGGTGCTGGCTGTCAGCTGGTACGTTTTGGTTTTTCTCCCTGTGGCTCATCCTGCAGTCGGCTGGCTTGTATTTGGGTCTCATGGTAGTTTTGAGGTTCCAAGAGCAAGAGATGAATCCTTAGTGCACAAACGCTTTTCTCTGTATCAGGTGTTCTAATGTTCCACTGGTCAGAGCAAGTCACATGGTAAGGCAAGCTTGAAGGAAGAGGGAGGATACAGACTCCATCTACGGATTGGAGAGTGTCAACTGGTGGTCTTTGGCATCAATACCACACCAACAGGCACCCCCAATCTGGAGTACCGTGAAGGAAACTCTGTTCAGTGAAAACAGCTCAGTTATGAAGCAGCATGGCTGTGAGGAGGCCCTGGGGCCAGGCCCCTCCGCGTAGACAGCTCTGTTCCACTGTGGTGTGGTCCGCCCTGCTCTGCCTCTTCTCCACTCGGGTCCAGTGAGACATCTTTCCTGCTTCATCTTTGGTGTTTCTGCTCCAGCCAGGTAAGTGCCGTCTGCAGTGTTTGGTGGAAAGGAAAAGTTAAGGCTTCCTGAGCTAGAGGAGGGATGACTTATATCAGTGGTTCTTCTGGTCCTTTAAATACAGTTCCTCATGTTGTGACCCAACCATAAAATTATTTTCGTTGCTACTTCATAACTGTAATGTTGCTACTGTTATGATCGTAATGTAAATATCTGATATGCAGGATGGTCTTAGGCGACCCCTGTGAAAGGGTTGTTCAACCGCCAAAGGGGTCGCGACCCACAGGTTGAGAACCACTGACTTATATAGACAGAAGTCTTGCCCCTGTTCCCTGATTGGTCAGTCCTCATGCATATGAGGACTTCAAATCCTTGCAGTCTGATTGGTCCAAAAACCACTGTCCTGATTGGTCAGAATGCAGTCCCTCTGAGTGGTTGGTGAAGATGTTGATAGGAATATAGGTGCAAAGCTTAGTTTAGATGGGGAATGCCTCAATCTTATTGGTTGAAATAAGATTTCAGGAACTTCTTTATAAGGGCAGCTCAGATGTCAGGAACACAGTGCGGGAAGGCAGCTTAGTTCAGGCTTTTCCTAACGGTGCTTTGTGTGAGAGGCCCCAGTTTAGAAATGGCTGTTAGGCTCTGCTTTTTTTTTTTTAATCCTCACCCAATGATATTTTTCCATTGATTTTTTTTAGAGAGAATGGAAAGAAGGGGAGGGGAGGAAGAGAGAGAGAGAGAGAGAGAGAGAGAAACATCGTTGTGTCTCTTACATCGATTGGTTGCCTTCCTCTTGTGCCCAGACTGGGGCTGGGGGGATCAAACCTGCAACCGAGGCACGTGCCCTTGATGGGGAATCGAACCCTTGATCCTTTGGTCCGTGGGCCAGCATTCTAACCATTGAGACAGACCAGCCAGGGCTAGGCTCTCCTACCAGGAGCCCTTCTTGGGAGGTATCTTTCTCACCATCCAAAAAGGAAGCACTTTAGGCTATTTTTGCCATCTACCACAGAACCCCAGTGTGGGAAACACAATGAGACTCATGAAACATTTTAACCAGGACTTAGATCAGTATATGGTGTAACTGAGAACCCTAAATGAGTTTCCCAAGTAGTTGCTTAACTTTCTGAATGCCAGTTATTGAATAATCAGATCCTTTCCCAGTGACTTTTGATTTATCATTTATTAAATTCAACCCAAAATCATGGTCTGTTTCTGGGATATCATTTCTATTTCACTCACCTGTATCTATTATCCCATTATGACACTGATTTAATTACTATAGATTTAGAAGATATTTTATTGTGGTTGATCAATTCTTTTCCTGTTACACTTTTTCCAAGTGTGTATTTTTCTTTTCTTTTTTTTCCATCACCATTTATCCCCTCTGTACCCTCTTCCACCTTTATCCCTTGAAGTCACCTCACTGTTGTCCATGCCTAGGAGTTCCTCTCTCTCTCTCTTTCTCTCTCTCTCTCTCTCTCTTTTTTAATTTTTTGCTTAATTCCTCTACCCCCACCTCAGTACGCCACCCTCTTTGCCCTCTCGAGCTGTCTACCTCCTACCTATTAGTCTGTCTCTATTTTGCTTGGTACTTCAGTTTGTTCATTAACTTCCACATGTGAGTGAAATCATATGGTACTTGTCTTTCCCTGACTGACTTATTTCATGTTAGCATAATGTTCTCCAGATTCATCCATGTTATCAAAAGGGTAAAGTAGTATTCCATTGTGTAAATGTACCATAGCTTTTTTATCCACTTAATCTACTTATGGACGCTTGGGCTGCTTCCAAATCTTGGCTATTGTAAATAATGCTGAAATGAACATAGGGGTGCATATATTCTTTCCAATTAGTGTTTTGAATTTCTTCGGATAAGTTCCCAGAAGTGGAATCGCTGAGTCATAGGAAGTTCCTTTTTTAATTTCTTGAGGAAGCTCCATACTGCTTTCCACAGTGGCTGCACCAGTCTGCATTCCCACCAGCAGTGCACATGGTTCTCTTTTCTCCACATCCTCGCCAGCACTTGTTGTTTGTTGATTTCTTTATTGGTGATAGCCATCCTGACAGGTTTGAGGTGATATCTCATTGTGGTTTTAATTTGTATTTCTCTGATGATTAGTGATGTTGAGCATCTTTTCATGTCTGTTGTTCATCTGTAGGTCCTCTTTGGAGAAGGGTCTATTCAGGTCTGTTGCCTATTTTTAAATTGGATTGTTTGTTTTTTTGGTGTTGAGTTTTATAAGTTTTTTATAAATTTGTGATATTAACCCCTTGTCACATATATCATTGGCAAATATGTTCTCCCATTTAGGGGATTGTCTTTACGTTAATGGTTTCCTTTGCTCTGCAAAAACCCATTAGTTCGATGTAGTCCCATTTTTTTCTTTGGTTTCCCTTGCCCAAGGAGATATATCAGAAAAAATATTACTACGAAAAATGTTTGAGATTTTACTGCCTATGTTTTCTTCTAGGGTTTTTACGGTTTTGAGTCTAACATTTAGATCTTTAATCCATTTTGAGTTTATTTTTGTGTGCAGTGTAAGAGGTTTCATTTTTTAAAAATACCTATCTGTCCAATTTTCCCAGCACCATTTTTTGAATAGACTATCTTTAGTTCATTGTATGTTTTTGCTTCCTTTGTCAAATAACAATTGACTATAAAGGCATGGATTTCTGGGCTCTCTATTCTGTTCTATTGACCTATGTTTGTTTTCATGCCAGTACCATGCTGTTTTGATTACTACGGCCTTGTAATATAGTTTGATATCCGGTAGCTTGATTCCTCCAACTTTGTTCTTCTTTCTCAAGATTGCTGTTGCGATTCGAGGACTTTTATGGTTCCATATAAATTTTGGAAACATTGTTCTAGTTCTGTGAAATACGCTATTGGTATCTTAATAGGAATTGCATTGAATCTGTAGATTGCTTTGGGTAGTATGGCCATTTTAATGATGTTAATTCTTCCTATCCATGAACACGATGTATGCTTCCACTTATTTGTATCTCCCTCAGTTTCTTTCTTCACTGTCTTATAATTTCCCAAGTACAGGTCTTCTATATTGTTGGTTAAGTTTATTCTTAGTCATTTTATTCTTTCTGAAGCAATTGTGAGTGTGATTGTTTTCTTAGTTTTCCTTTCTGATAGTTCATTATTGGTGTATAAAAATGCAACTGATTTCTGGACATTTATTTTGTATCCTGCTACTTAATTGAATTCATTTACCACCTCTAGTAGTTTTTTGGTGGGATCTTTGGATTCTCTCTCTATAATATCTTATCATCTGCAAATAATGATATTTTTACTTCTTCCTATCCAATTTGGATGCCTTTTATTTTTCTTCTTGTTGAGTCTGGTTAAAGGTTTGTCAATCTTGTTTATCTTTTCAAAGAACCAGCTTTTGGTTTCATTGATCTATTTATTTCTTTATTTCTTTTACTCTGTTTCTGCTCTGATTTTTATTATTTCCTTTCTTTTACTCACTCTGGGCTTTGTTTGTTATTCTTTTTCAGGTTCCTTTAAGTGTAAAGTTAGAGTGTTTATTTGAGCTTTTTCTTGTTTCTTGAGATAGGCCTGTAATGCTATGAATTTCCCTCTTAGGATTGCATTCCCTCTTAGTATTTTGGGTTGTTATGTTTTCATTTTCATTTGTTTGGGGGTATCTTTTGATTTCTTCCTTGATCTTATTGTTAAGCCATTCATCGTTGTTTTTTAAAATATATTTTTATTGATTTCAAAGAGAGGGAAAGAAAGGGAGAGAGATGGAAACGTCAATGATGAGAATCATTGATCAGCTACCTCCTGCACGACCCACAGTGGGGATCAAGCCCACAACCAGGGCATGTGCCCTGACCGGGAATCAAAGCAGGACCTCCTGGTTCATAGGTCCATGCTCAACCATGGACCATGCTGAGCCATGTGGCCGGGCAAGCCATTCATTGTTTAGTAACATGCTATTTAGTGTCCAGGTCATTGTGTTTTTTTCTTTTTTCTTCTTGTGATTGATTTCATGTTTCTTAGCGTTTTGGTCAGACAAAATGCTTGATATGATTTCAGTCTTCTCAAATTTATTGAGACTTGTTTTGTGTTCTAACATGTGGTCTATCCTAGAAAACATTCCATTTGTGCTTGTAAAGAATTTATATTCTGCTGCTTTAGGGTGGAATGCTCTGAAGATATCAGTTGAATCCATTTGATCTGGGTGCATAAATGTTTACAAGGGTTATACCCTCTTGTTGGATTGCTCCCTTTGTCGTTATGTAGCGTTCTTCTTTGTGTCTTACCATAGCCTTTGTTTTAAAGTCAGATACAAGTATTGCTATCACAGCATTTTTTTTTTCATTTAATTTGCATGAAATATTGTTTACCATCTGGCACTCATCAAAATGTTCCCTTTATCTATGAGTTTGTTTCTGTTTTGTTTGTTTATGACTGAGTCTGTTCCATTGTACATAGGCACCGCTTTTCTTTATCCATTCACCCATTGATGAACACTTAGGTTGCTTCCCTATCTCGGCTATTGCACATAATGCTGCAGTGAACATATGGATGCATATATCTTTTCAAATTAGTGTTTTGCGTATCTTTGGATAAATACCCAGAAGTGGAATTTCTGGGTCCTTCTAATTCAACTTTTGTGATTTATATTTTCTTAGGCATCATTTCATTGAGATTTTCAGATTTACTAGCATGCTGTTCATCTTGTCGGTATATTCTCCTTTATGTCTATTTAGATTTGCCAGCTTTGCTTTTTCTTTTTTTCCAGAAAAGCAGATCTTGGATTTATTTATCAATTCCCCCCTCTCCCCCCCCCCATCTCACAATTTACTAGTTACTATTATAATCTTAATTCTTCCCATTTTGAGATTATTCTTAACTCCCTCCCTCCCCCCCATGTGAAGTGTTTAGATGACTCATCATACACTTAAATCTTTTTTGGAAGAAATTGGAAAATGAATGAATGAAGAATTTAATACCATTCTTTTAATACAATGAGAGCTTTTAAGACCGTGAATTCAATCTGAACATGGCTTTGGCTACCCTCACAGATTTTGGCTATATTGTATAACATTTTTGTTTTCCTTGTTTTTTAAAGAGTTTGTAAAAATAATTTGGATTTTGTTATTTTTGATAGTCATTATCATAAAATCTGCCATTGAGTGCCTATGATGTTTCAATCACTTTATATTAATTTTCTAATCTAATCTTCATAGCAACCCTAGGAATTCTTCTTGTTTAACAGACTTTAACAGCAGAAGAAACTGAGCTTCAGGAGAAGTTAAGTGACTTGCTCAAGGTCACACAGATAATGGGTTGGGGGCAAGGAGAGGAGTGGAAGTTAGACCATGCTCTGTTTTGATTCTAAACCATGTGCTTCTTTGACTATGCTACACTGCCTTTCCAGTTGAGTGAATTTTAATCACTGGTTGTTAGGGTTTAAAAAAATTAACTGTTCATTTTAATGAGTTATTTTAATCTCCAAGTCGATGGGGTTTAAAAATAATTAACTTGTGACCTGAAGAGTTTCTGCGTATTAGACTTGCTTGTGGCTTCTTGTTAGCTGAGTGACTGTTTCATCATCTTCTGTGCATGCTGATGGAGGCGGGAAGAGCTGGCAGATTCGGAGTCAGAGCTCAGAATCTGCAGCTCCACAAGAACTTCCCCTGGACCCACGTGCACGTGGAGTGTGGAAATAAAGGCTTAACTGTGCTGGCAAAGTGTCTCTGCCCCAGCAGAGTTACGAATTGTTTCCGGGGAGTTCTCACTCCACACTCCCTCTGTTATCCAGCGGCCCTGCCTCCTAAGAGCTGGAACTTTTTTCCAAACACACTTTCTCTTTCTGTCCGTCATCATGTGCGTGTGGTTTTGTGATGCCGGCTCATTAGATTGAGGGCCGGGCCGGGTAGGACTGACCTGTGGGCTGACCTGCCTTTTAGCCTTTGGTTCTATTTCAGGGTCTTGCTTTCAGCAGGACTTGCTGCAAGTCAGTGTGACTTGTTGTGACTTAAAGTGATCAAACCTTTCCCTTAAATTGGGCTGCGATTCATCTTTAGTATCACGTTAGCAGCAGTTTTACAGGCGGAGTTTTCGGTTGAAATCTAGTAAAGGTTTTCATCTGCCACATGGAGTCTGTGTTCCTTACACTTTTTTATTGTTCATGACTGAGAGCGGTGTTGGGTGGAGGGCCGGGAAAGGGGTTTGGCTATAGTGTTAACACCCGCCCGGAAGGCTGGTTCCATTACCCCAAACCTCATTTTCTCTGTCTTGGCTGTGAGGGGAGACAGAGAGCAGGGTGCTGGTCCTAAGGGGCCCTGCCCTGGATTTCTTTTCTTTTCCTTTCTTTCTTTAGACCCAAACCTTTTCTTTTTAATAGCTTCAGAGATACACAATGTGCAAATGTTTCCAGGGTTACAATTTTATGTCATACATTTTGTCTTATTTAATATAGAATCATAGGCAGGTTTAAAGACATTTTTTAAATTAAATATTGAGCCCTGGATGGTGTGGCTCGGTTGGTTGGGTGTCATCCCATGCACCAGGAGGTTGCCAGTTCAATTCCTGGGCAAGGGCACATGCCTGGGTGTGGGCTTAATCCCCGACAGTTGTGCAGGAGGCAGCTGATTGATGTTGCACTCTCATGTCAATGTTTCTCTCTCTCTCTCTCTCCCCCCCATCTTGCTTCCTCTCTCTCTAAAAATTAATAAACTATTCTTATTTATTTTAATATATATTTTTATTGATTTCAGAGAGGAAGTGGGAGAGAGAGATGGAAACATCAATGATGAGAAAGAATCATTGATCGGCTGCCTCCTGGATGCCCCCCACTGGGGATCGAGCCCGAAACCCCAGCCTGTGCCTTTGAGTGGAATTGAACCCCGGACTCTTCAGTCGCAGGCAGACGCTCTATCCCCTGAGCCAAACCGGCTAGGGTGATAAACTATTCTTAAAAAAAAAAATTAAATATTGAACACAGAAAGAACAAAATGGAGAATGATGATTTTTCTAAAGTTATCAATAATGAAAACTAATTTTTACTTGCATTGGTAGGGAATCAAAGTCAGCATTTCTTCCACACCTCTCCTCCAAATTAATAATGTCAGACTTTTCAGTTTGGGTGAGAGTGGTGGGTGTGGATGGTTATATCATTGTGGCCTTAACATGCATTGTCTTGATTACTAACAAAGTTGGTCATCTTTTAAATGTGTTTATTGACCATTCGTGTTGTCTTTTTAAAATGTAATTACTTTGTGCAGTGTTTCTCAACCACAGCACTACTGATATTTGGGCTGAATCATTCTTTGTCCTGGGGCCATCCCGTGTATTGTCGGATGTTGAGCAGCACCCCGGGCCTCATGCTCTACATGCCAGTAGCCCCCCAACTGTGACAGCCACAGCTGTTTCCAGACATCATTGCCAGGAGCCCCCTGGTTGAGAACTACTGTTCTAGGGTGAACACCCTCATTGCCTTTGCCAGTTCTCACTTACGTCCATCCATGGGCCTTGTCTGGTCTGAGTGCCCACCACTCTCCCCAAATTAACCACTGTCCTGACCTTTATAGTGATTACCACCTTGCTTTTCTGTATAGTTTTATGAACAAAGTTGCATACTTTGTTCATAAACACACAAACACATGTTCATAAAAACATCAACAAAGACACATAGCTTAATCTTGCTCATTTAAAAAACATTTGTGTCGCCCTAGCTGGTTTGGCTCAGTGTTTAGAGCATCAGCCTGGGGACTGAAGGGTCCCAGGTTCGATTCCAGTCAAGGGCACATGCCTGGGTTGCGGGCTCGGTCCCCAGTAGGGGCTGTGCAGGAGGCAGCTGATCAATGATTCTCTCTCATCATTGATGTTTCTATCTCTCCCTTCCTCTCTGAAATCAATAAAAATATTTTTTAAAAAAACAAAAAATAAAAAACATTTGTGTCTTTAGAAAAATGCATTTTCTAGGCTTCTAGTCAAGGTGGTGGAATAGGTAAACAGTATACCTGCTCTTCCCACAACCACATAAAAATTACAAGTGGACTATAGAACAACCATCACTGAGAACTGCCTGAGATCTAGCTGAACAAAACCCCTGTAACTAAGGATAGAAGCCACGTAGGGAGGGTGGAGATGAGGAAAGGGATGGTCCCATACCCACGTGTGGCGGTTAAAATTGGGAGGGATATCTCAGTTACAGGTCACCCTAAGGAGCAAGGGTTCCCAGCCCCCAGCCCAGGGTCCCGTTGCTGGGAGAAGAAGTCCCTGTAACTCTGGCTGAGAAAACCAGTCGGGATTGTGGCTGAGTGACATGGAGGCTCCTGGAGACCCAGGCTTTCCTCTTAAAGGGCCCACACACGGACTCTCTTGGACTCACTTGTCCTGAGCTCCAGGCCTGGGGCAGCACTTGTAAGGCTCTAGGGACTTACGTGAAGAACTGAACTGTCTGGCTTTAGAACTGTTGCTGCAGCGGCCGATTTCTCCCAGACAGAAGTGCTGGCAGAAGCCCTTGTTTCTGTGCCGAGTCCTCCCCCTGCAGGCGCAGGCAGCCGTCATATCTGAGTAGCCATCAGCCGGGTTAACACTGTTCATCCCACCCTGGTGATTCTCTGAGACCCCACCCCACCCAAGCTGCTTCCATACAAACTGCCTGTCTTGGCTTTTGCTATGGATTTTCCTAAAATCTCTCCAAGGTCCACAAACCCGAACAAGCCGTATCTGGTCTTGGCATGCCCGGTACTTCTTGCTAAGCCCCTCAAGCCGTGCAGTAGCAGCAGCTGGCCTCCGCTCACAGCTTGGCCTCTCCTGGTCACCTGCAAGCCTAGCACAAATGGGAACCAACTGCAGATTGCTTTGTGGCTTATACCAAGTGGGAAAGGTATAGGCAGTGGCTGACCTTGGCCTATATGTCCCAGGAGGCCCCAGAACTAACACACCCAGTGGCCAGCTTCAGACTTCACCAGGGTACGTCCCCCCTGCCCCCCATCTCAACCAGTGACACACTCAAAGGGCAGACTCAGTGGGCACCAAAGCTCCGCTGAAGTGGATTCTGCTCTATGGAGTCAGCCTTTGCATAGCAGCCCCTCCACTCTACTCACAGCTGATCAGCCTATTGATGTGTGAACAGCAGTCAAGGCTCAAATACAACAGGAGGGCACACAGCCCACACAAGGGACACACCTGGAGCACCTGGCTCAGGTGACCAGACTATGCCACTGGCCCCCACAGGACCTGCTACGTAAGTCCACTCTACTCTACCAAGACTGGGAGATGTAGCATTTTACCTAATTCATGATAACAAACACAGGGAAACTGCCAAAGTGAGGAGACAAAGAAACATGTACCAAGTGAGAGGACAGAGCAGAACTCCAGAAAAAGAACTAAACAAAATGGAGACAAGCAAACTACTAGACCAGCCGTGGGCAAACTACGGCCCGCAGGCCAGATTCGGCCCGTTTGAAATGAATAAAACTAAAAAAAAAAAAAAAGACCGTACCCTTTTATGTAATGATGTTTACTTTGAATTTATATTAGTTCACACAAACACTCCATCCATGCTTTTGTTCCAGCCCTCCGGTCCAGTTTAAGAACCCATTGTGGCCCTCGAGTCAAAAAGTTTGCCCACCCCTGTACTAGATGCAGAGTTCATAGAGCTTTGTATGCGTTGATACATTTCATCTTCTCAACAACCCAAAGAAGTAGGTGCTACTGTCATTCCCATCCTAGAGATGGAGAAACAGCACAGAGAGACCACGTAGCTTTCTCAGGATCACACATAATACATGGAGTCTTCCTTCTTACCTCTATGCTCTCCTGGTTCTAACACTTCTGAGATCTTGCATGAGCCTCGGTTTCCTTGCCTGTAAAATGGGATAGCAGCACCGCCATTGGCTATTGCTAAGGTCCGTGGTAATGTGGTGGTGCCAGCAGTTAGTTCTAACCCTGTGCTCCCTGACTTATGGAATCTCGCCACTGAAAGCTTCGTGTCCCACCAGCCCCCATTCGTTTGTGGCCCCAAATCTCTAATACGCTGTACCTGAGCGTTTCCACTTTTAGCATCCATTTCCCCCTAAATTGTATATCCAGTGGCCATTCCCAGTGGCCTTCCTCTTTAGACAGTTGAGCTGGGGACTGGCTCATTTCTCCTTGCAGCCCCTTCCCCCAAGCCATTCGGAGCTGGGCATTCCAGGGGCACCCGTGCGTGTTGGAATGAACTCAGTGGGTTAACTTGATTTCCTCCTGGCTTATAAGACTGTACTTGTGTGATTATTAGTGCTTTGGGATGTGAAGGATTTATAGGGTTTGAAGTCAGAAGGAAGAAACACAGCCCAGGATTCAAAGTGTGACAGGCATTTGGTCCTTACTGTGTGCTCAGAGGCAGGCCAGTCCTCATGGCCACCTTCTGAGGGAAAAGATTCTAGTCTCCCTACCTTACAGATGAGGGCCTCCTGCCCCAAATCACAGCTCTGGACCACTCTATGCCATGTGGTGCGTACCTACCACGTGCAGCCCTGGTGGCAACATTACCACCGTGAGTGCCGGCGAGTGCTGTCCTCCGTGTTCCCGTCGGCCGCGCCGCGGCACAAGGCTGTCTCGCTGCCAGACTGGCAGTGTGGTTGCTGGACTCCACTGTGAGGCGGAGTGCGAAGCTGTCCTGTCAGCTGTGAAATCCTGCGGGACCTGAGAGTGGGTGTCAGGGGTTCTGCCGCTCTGCAGGGAGATGAAGCTTGGCCTGGCACACTGGGCATGTGTCCTGCACAGAGCGGGTTGGGCGGGTCCCTGCTGCAGGGCCCTCATCATCGGGTCTGGATGTCAGTGGAGAAGGGGCCCAGTTATTCTAATTACCGTCTGCTGGGGCTCTCCAGGGTGATTGTCCACGCCCGCGGCTGGGGAATGTTACCCAACACGCGTCTGCCTTGCTCTCCAAGCCCAGGGCTCCTTCTTGAGAAAACCCGAGCAGCAGAGTCAGGAAGGTGGAGCAAGTGTCTGCTGGCCGTGGAGAGGTGCCTTAGATGCCGCTGCTATAACAAATACCGTGGACTGAGGGGCTTACACGACAGACATTGCTGAGTCCTGGGGGCTGGGAAGTCCAAGGTCAGGGTGCCAGCAGATTCGCTCCCTGGTGAGGGCCAGCTTCTGGCTTATACATGGGCCGCTTTGTCACTGTGCCCCACGTGGCCTTTCCTTTGTGCCTGCTCTTGGAGATATCTCTCTCTCTCTCTCTCTCTCTCTCTCTCTCTCTCTCTCTTTCTCTCTCTCTCTTTCTCGGCGCTAATGCCATCATCACAGTCCCATCCTCATGATCTCTCCTAAACCTGTTTGCCTCCCAAAGGCCATCACATTAGGGTGCGCCCCCCAATGGGCTTCAACATACGAATTTTGAACCTTCAGCCCATAATATTTCAGGTGACAGTCTCATTGGACAGTGGCTTGATGCCAAAGGACAGAAGAAGCCCCGTGGGAGCAACCCAAGTGTCCATCGATGGATGAGGGATAAACAAAATGTGGTCCATCCTTGCGATGGAATAGGATTCGGCCTTAAAAAGGAAGGAAATGCTGACACCTGTTACGACATGGATGAACCTTAGGGGCATTATTCTCAGTGAAATGAATGAGTCACAGAAGGCCAAGAGCTGTGAGGTCCACTCCTAGGAGGCCCCTGAGGAGTCAGAGTCCTAGAGGCAGGAAGTAGGTGCAGGGTGCCGGGGCTGGGGGAGGGGAGGGAGAGCCGGTGTTGAACGGGGACAGAGTCAGTTTGGGAAGATGAGGAGGTTCTGGAGGAGGATGGGGATGTTGCACAACAGTGTGAATGTGCTTAATGCCACTGGGCTGTGTACTTACAAATGGTTCAGATGGTAACTTTTATGTTTGTATTTTACCACAGTTTAAAATGTGCCTATGTTAAGTGTACAGTTGGATGAGTTTTGGCAAAAGTGCCCACGCAGGTAACTGCCACCACGACCAGGACAGAACATTCCGTCACCCTCCAGAGCCCCTCCTGCCTCTGGCAGCCAGTCCCCCTTGCACTCCCGCGAGGCAGTGGCTTCTCTGCTTTCTGTCACGATAGATTCGCTTTGCCTTTTAGACCTCCGTGCGAATGAAACACAGGGTGGGGCAAAGGCAAGCTTACAGTTGTTTGTATGGAGAATAATACAATCTATCTATATATAAAGAGGTAATATGCTAATTGGTCCTAACGGTGTCGCAGTCACGACCGCTAAGGAGGAGGCTGCCTGCAGGTGCGCCGGGGGCATTGCTGTCAGAGATGGGGTGGAAGGCAGGGAGGCGTCTGGAGGAGGCCCGTGCCTGGGAGGGTGGGGTGAGAGCCCCCCTCACCAGTCCTTTGCCACCCACCGCTCCCACTCAGAGCACCCCTCGGCCCACCTGCCTGGGGAAGGAGCACAGTGCAGCAGGCAGGAGGTTTCCTTGCTCTCCTCTGGCGCCATGACGGGTGGTAGTGGGGAGGTGCCCAGAGAAGGTGGGACCAGCCTGAGGCGACTCCAGGGAATGAGGGCAGGGCTTGAAGCGGCCAGAGAAGGCCAGAGGGGTTGGGGGCTGGGCCACGCGCACTGGAGCTCTGCATGGAGAGGTTAGGGTGGCAAGGCAGGGCGGTGGGTGGGCAGGGCCGCGCGATTTCACACGCTGGGCTCCCAGTAATTAATAAACGATAAGACAAGAGTAAACTCTGTTTCTTGTACTCACAACAGTCACCCTACTTTTGCCTCACCCTGTGTGCTCTCGTGTCTGGCTTCTTTGGTTCAGCGTCATGTTCTGAGACTCATGCACATTACTGTATTTATCAAGACCATAACCTTTTAAAAATTGCTGAGGAGCACTTACCGTGTGGACATACAGAAAGTTGTGTTTACCTGCTGAAGGACACTTGGGTTGTTTTCAGTTTTGGGCTGTTGTGCACCAACCTGCGGGGACCATTTGTGCAGGAGCCTCTGTGAGGACGCACACGCTCCTTTCTCTTGGATACACACCGAGGAATGGCATGGACGTTTCAGACACCGCCCGGCTGTTTTCCTAGGTGCCCGCGCCGTGTGGCACAACCCCCGGCAGTGTGGGCGCCTGCTGCTTGCTCCGTCTTCAGTGGCGCTTGTACTGTCAGTCTTTTTAGTATTAGCCATTCTGGTAGGTGTGAATGGGTGTTCACTGTGGCTCTAATTTGCATTTGATGACTAGCAATGTTGCACACCTTTGATGTGTGTATTGGGATTTGTATATGTTTTGTGGAGTGAATATTAAAATCTTTTCCCTGTTTCCCTTTTTCTCTTTTGGGTTTTTGTCTCATTGTTGATATACTTTGGAATAAAGAATGTTGTCTGAAGAGGTATTCTGCATCTTTTCTCCCAGCTAGTGGTTTGACCCTTTCATTGTTCTTAACTGACTTTTTGGTGTTAAACTGAATTTATTGGGGTGACATTGGCTAATAAAGTTATGTAGGTTTCAGGTGTAAATTTTACAACACATCATCTGTATATTGTATGTTCACCAGCCCAAGTCAGGTCTCCTTCCATCACCATTTCTCCCCTTGACCCTCTTCCACCTTAACTGTCCTTTGAAGAGCAGCCAGCTTTTTACATGGTGAGGTTATTAATTTAATTAGCTCCAAGTGTGGCTCTGAGAATTTTCCAGAAGCTCTAGCCCCAGACACACAGACGTTTGTGGAATTTTATTCTTTTTTTTTGTTTATTAATATAATTTATTTTTTAAACCAGTTTAGGGTTTACAGAAAAATTGAGCAGAAAGTTAAAAAATACTTCGATATTGTCCCTCATTCTCCCTAACAGTTTCCCTTATTAGTAACACCTTTATTAGTGTGGTAATTAAAATATTTATGAGTGTAGTCTGTTATAATTGATGAGCCAATATTGACACAGTATTATGAACCACAATCGGTAGTTTACATTAGGATTCACTCCCTGAGTTGTACATTCTCTGGGTGCTGACGAGTGTGTAATGGCACGTGTCTACCGTCATTATAACCATCATTGCCCGTGCCCACCTGATCACTCCTCCCTCTTTCCACAACTTTATTCTTTAAATTGAGATATAATTGACATGTAACGTTTATTAGTTTCAGGTCTACAACTTTCAAATATACAATACGCTGTTATTAACTGTAGTTAACATGCTGTGCATTACATATGTTACATCTCCCGGGCTTATCTGTTTTATAATTGGAAGTTTGTATCTTTTGATTCTCTTCACTCATTTTGCCCACTTCCCCACCCACCTGTTCTCTGTATCTGTCAGTTTGGTGTGTTTTTTTAGATTCTACATATAAGTGCACCTGTTCTCTGTATCTTTGAGTTTGGTGTGTTTTTTTAGATTCTACATATAAGTGAAATCATGTGATCTTTGTCTTTCTCTGTCTAACTTATTTCATTTACAATAATACCCTCAAGGCCAGCCATGTTTTTGCAAATGGCAGGATTTCCTTTCCTTTTTATGGCTGAATAGTACTCCATTATTTACATCTCTCTATTTATGCATATATATCTATATATACATTACACTGTATTTATCCATTCATCCATTGATGGGCATTTAGGTTGTTTCCATGTCTTGGCTAGTCATATATTTTTTGAGTAGTGTTTTTGTTTCCTTCAGATAAATACCCTGAAGTGTAATTGCTGGATCATATGATAGTTCTGTTCTTAATTTTTTGAGAAAACTCCCAGAATTTTATTCTATAGAGTAGTAGAAATTCTCTTTCATGTATGAGAGAGTTTAGAGCAAAGATTTAAGGGTGGATTTTCATCCGTAAGTGCAAGGACTCAGAATTTAAGTAGTTTACCACTGTCTTTGAAGAGAGGGAACATTTAGTGGTGGAGTGATCAGCGTCTTTGCAGGGTGTCTTGAAAAGCTGGCAGTTGAACCTTGCCTTGTTTTCAGACTGTTGACTGGGCTTAAAGTTCAGCGAGTGAGTGCCGAGGCAGTTAGGGCTCACTGACCAAGACTGGTCTGGTTCTAGCACGTGCTCTCAGAACATCTGTGAAAAACCTATTTCCAGAAATATGCTAAAGAAGTCAGTAAAACAGAAACACCCAAACAAACCCTTTTTTTCATGATTTGAACATATGAATATGAGTATTTTGAAATCTTATCCATAGATCCTGACACTCTGAATTGTCAGTTTTCTCAGTTCTTTGCCTCCTGACTGTGTTCTATTGTGAGACCTGCCTAAGGGCAGTGTGAAGAACATTCCTACAATTTTGCAAGTAATTGTAAAGAGTTGGACTCGGGCCAACTATTGGAACATTCTGGACTCCTTAAACAACCCCCATGCATGTCACTTTTAAATCAGAACTCCCTTCGTCTCCCCAGAGATAACTGTATTTTTTGTTTTTGTGTTTGCAAGCTCAACTTTATTTAGATTACACATATAAGAGATACATATTTGTCTTTCTCTGTCTAACTTGTCTCACTTAGCACAATGCCTTTATGTTCCATCTACATTGTTGCAAATTGCAGGATTTTCTCTTTTCTCATTATTGAGTAGTATTCCATTGGACATATATATCACATGTTTTTTATCTACTCATCCATTAATGAACATATCTTGGCTCTTGTGGATAATGCTGCAACAAGCATGGGAATGCACATATCTATCTCTTCAATGCCCTGTTTTGATTTCCTTTGGATGTATACCCAGAAATGCGTTTGCTGGATTGTTTGGTAGTTCTGTTTTTTATTTTTTGGGAAACCTCCATACTGGTCCCCGTAGTGGCTAAACCAGTTTGCCTTCCCACCAACAGTGTACAGGGGCTCCCTTTCCTCCACATCCTCACCAACACTTGTTATTTTTTGTTTTCTTGGTGATAGCCATTGTAACAGGTGGGAGGTGAGATATTTCACTGTGGACTTGAATTCATTTCCCTGGTGATTAGTGAAATTGAGCCCCTTTTCATGTAGTTATTGACGATGTGGATGTTTTCTTTGGAAAAATGGCAATTTAGTCCTCGCCTGATTTTTTAATTGGATTTAGAGTCTTTTTTTGTTATTGAGTTATATGAGTTCTTTATCAGTTTTGGATATTAACCCCTTATGAGAGACATGGTTTGCAAATATTTTCTTCAGTTCCATAGGTTGTGTTTTCATTTTGGTGGTTTCTTTTGCATTGCAAATGCTTTTAAGTTTGATGTACTCACACTTGTTGAATTTTTCTTTTGTGTTTTTGTGCTTTGGTGTCATATTTAAAAAGTTTTTTACCAACACCAATGTAGAGGATCTTTTTTCCTAGGAGTTTTATGATTTCTAATCTCATGTTTAAATCTTTGACTTTGAGTTAATTTTTGTGAGTGGTATAAGATAGGGTTCCAATTTCATTTTTCTGCATGTGGTTACCCATTTTTCCCAACACCATTTGTTGCAGAAACTATCCTTTCCCCATTAGTGCTCTTGGCTCCCGTATCAAGTATTATTGAATGTGTATATGGAGGATACCTGTATTTTTAAGTGGCCATCAAAACTATATTTTTAACAACTAAGTGTTGACCTCCACACAGGGCTGCATCCATTTTGAATGGTTCAACATTCTGTTAACTCTTCAACACCTTATAGCCCAATCAGGTGAATTTTGCTGAGTTTGTTCTTTTTGTATATCAGGCATTTGGGTCTCCACAAGGGTCCCATTTGACAGTGACTTAATATCACATTTCAAACACAAAACATGGATGCATGTCCAAAGGGTATGTTGTGCTAAGTGGTAGGGAACCCTGGGGCAAAGATGTGAAGCAGTAAGCCTGATACATAAAAGGGCTGATGCATTAAGAATACACAGCTGTATTGTTACAGGTTGTTCAGAAGTTTTCATTAACTGGGTTGTGTTCACAAACATCAAATCACCAAAATTAAAGATTAAAAGCAGAACAACTTAGCAACCATGTTCGAGGAAACACTTTGTCATCGTGATTAAGGGCTTACATGAGTTTAAATCTCAACCCACTGTTAATCGACAACAACTGTGGGCAGGTTGTTTATCCTTTTGGGGCCTCTGCTTTCCCACCTGTAAATGGAAAATATAATCCAGGCTTCCTCCTGGAGTTGTAGATAATGCACACGAGACAGTTAGCACGTAGTGAGTAGTCGTTTAGAGCCAGGGCAGAACGGTTCAGGGTAAGGAGAGTGAAGGAGAAAGCAGTCTACATCAACCATGTTAACAACAAATTAGGGACTTACAGTCAAGATGGTGGCATGGTAAATGTGGTACTCACATCCTCCCACAACCACATCAACATTACATCTAAACTACAGAACAGCCATCATTCAGAAACTTCTGAAAAGAAGAAGCCACATTGTGACTGATAGGGGGCATGGAATGGGCTGGATCTCACAGCCATGTGTGATAGATAAAAATTGGAATGGATATCTAGGCTGTCAAGGTCCCCCCTAAATAGCAAGGGATCCTAGACCCACACCAGGCCCCCCCAGCCCAGGGTGCCAGTGCCAGGAAGAAAAGTCCCCATAATTCTGGCTGTAAAAACCAGTGGGGATTGTGGCAGAGGGAGATGGAGGGCTGCTGGAGTCCCAAGCAGTTCCTCTTAGAGGGCCCATGCATGGACTTACTCGGACTCACTCCCACTGAGCTCCAGGGTTGGGGCAGTAGTTCAAAAGGCACCAGGACGGACATATGAGGAGGAACCGAATTGTCTGGCATCAGGGCGAGAGCTGGGGGAGCAGCCTTATCCCAGGTAGAAGTGCTGGCAGAAGCTATTGTTCCTTTTCTGAGTCCTCCCCCAACAAAGCCAGCAGGCAGGCACCATATCTGAGTCTCCATCAAACTGGCTCATACTGTTTGCCCTGCCTGGTGATTCCCTGAGACCCCACCCTACCCAACTTGTGGACCCACGTAGGCTGTTTCAGTGGCTTTTCCATACCAATGGCTTGTCTTGGCTCATGCTCCAGACTTTCCTAAAATCTCTCAAATAAGCAACATAGGGCCTCAGCAAGCCCCGTACCTCTCACTAAGTGGCCCCAGGCCTGGCACTAGCAGCAGCCAGCCTTGGTTCACAGCTTGGCTTTGCCTGGGCACCTCCAAGCCCAGCACAAGTAGTTGCCATCTGCAGATCGCTTTGTAGCTCAGGCAGGCTGGCCCTCGACAGAACACAGGCGGTGGTTGACCTTGGCCTATACCATCTGGAAAGCCCCAGAGCCTGTGCACCTGGTGGACAGCTTCAGACCACATCAAAGAACCACTCGATCACCTCCACAAGGTTCACACTCAAGGGGAAGACTCAGCAAGCACAGAGCCCCACTCAAGTAAGTCCTGCTGTGTGGGGTGGGCCTCTGCACAGCTGATTCTCTAGGGCGGTTGGTGGTCACAGCCAGTACTTGCAGCCAATCGACCTGGGTGTTAATCCCTCCCATAGATGTGCCATCAGCAACCAAGGCTCAACTACAACAACAGGGTGTACACAGCCTACATCGGAGGGGGAAGTTGCACCTGAGTGCCCAGCTTTGGTGATCAGGGAAGCTATACCACTGGCCCCTACAGATCACCTCCTGCATAAGGCCACTCTACCAAGACTGGGAGATGTAGCAGCTCTAATTCATAGAAACAAACACAGGGATGCTGCCAAAATGAGGAAACGAATAAACATGTCCCAAATGAAAGAACAGAACAAAACTCTAGAAAAAGAACTAAACAAAATAGAGAAAAGCAATCTACTAGATGCAGAGTTCATAACACTAGTTATAAGAATGAGCAATAAACTTTGACATGAAAACCATAAAAAAGAACCAGTCAGAAATGAAGGCTACACTAACATTTCAGTAAAATAATTTACAGGGAATCAACTGTAGAGTAGATGAAGCAGAGAATCAAATCATCAATTTGGAATACAAGGAAGCAAAAAACAAACACCCAATCAGAACAGCAGACAGACAAAAAGAATCCAAAAAGACAAAGATAGTGTAAGGAGCCTCTGAGACAACTTGAAGCATACCAACATTCGCATTATGGGGGGGCCAGAAGGAGGAGGGGGAGGGGGAGGAGGGAGAAAGAAATTGGAAACCCATTTGAAAAAAATGACAGAAAACTTCCCTAACTGGGTAAAGGAAATAGACTTACAGGTCCAGGAAGCACTGAGAGTCCCAAACAAGATGAACCCAGAAAGGCCCACATCAAGACACATCAAAATTAAAATGCAAAAAGTTGAAGACAAAGAGAGTATCTTAAAAGCAGCAAGAGAAAAGCTGTTAGTTGCCTACAAGGGAGCTCCCATAAGACTGTCAGCTGATTTCTCAACAGAAACTTTGCAGGCCAGAAAGGAGTGGCAAGAAATATTTAAAGTGATGAAAACAAGGACCTACAACCAAGATTATTCTATCCAGCAAAGCTATCATTTAGAATCAAAGGACATATAAAGAGCTTCCCAGACAAGATAAAGTTAAAGCTGTAAAAAAGAAGGATCTCTTATCTTTTGAGACAGCATGGAGGGACCTGAAGAGTATCATGCTCAGTGAAATAAGCCAGTCAGAGAAACACAAGTGTTACATGATCTCAATCTATGTAACAAAATAAACCAATGAACAAGATAGATCCAGAGACATAGAAACATGGAACAGACTGATAACTCTCATAGGGATAGTGGGTGGAGAGAAATTAACCAAAGAACTTACATGCATAACCCATGGACACTGTCAATAGTGTGGAGAAGGCCTAGGGGGGCAGGTGTGGGGTGGAGGGGGACAATAGGGAAAAAAGGGGGACATCTGTAATACTTTCAATAAAAGATAAATTAAAAGAAAAGAAAAAGATAGAGTTCATTAGCACCAAACCAGTATTACATGAAATGTTAAAAGGTCTTTTTTAATAATAATAATAATAATCCTATATAATAAAAGCCCAGCGACGCAACCATAACGGCAGAACACCAGTCACTATGAGTTTCACTGAGCACCTCTCGGTCCCTTTCCCTGGCCGGCAGGCTCCGATCGCCCAATGGCGAACAGGGATGCAGGGGTTGGTGGGGGATGCAGATGGTGCCAGGCCAAGGCTCCTGCCCCGCCAGTTGCCCCACACACAGAGGGCGACCTGCGGCAGGGGTGGGGCCGGCGAGTGGGTGGGAATGGCCAACCTCTCAGTCCCTCTCCCTGGCTGTCAGGCTCCGATCACCGAATGGGGAACGGGGTGGGGGGTGGCAAGACTGGCTGCTGGCAGCTGGGGAAGATGGCCCTGATCGCGGGCTAGGCATAGGGACCGTACCCATGCACGAATTTTGTGCGCTGGGCCTCTAGTAATAATAATAATAATGATAAGAAGAAGAAGAAGAAGAAAAAGAAAGGTAAAACATATGAACAATAAAATGACAATAAATACATATCTATCCAATGATTGAATCAAAAAACCAAAATAAATGAAGAAGCAGAACAGAAACAGACTCAGAGACAGAGAACATTTTGATGCTTGCCATATAGAGGGGATGGGGGATGGTGATAAAGGTGGAGGGATTAAGAAGTGTAAGTTGCAGGTACAAAATAGTCAGGGAGATGTAGATTTGAGCATAGGGAGTAGAGTCAGCAATATTGTGTTAACTTTTTATGGTATCAGGTGGGTACGAGATTTCTCAGGATGATCGCTTAGTCAGTTATGTAATGTCCAAGTACTGGGGTGTACACCTAAAACTAATATAATACTGCATATCAATACTGTCATTGAAAAATAAACATGATTTAAATAAAGAAAAACCAAAAAATAAAAGAAAGAAATAACAAGATGATTGGCCCATACAAACTTTTAAAAAGTTGAAGTACAACTGCTTAAAGTACAGACCTTTCCTCACACGGACAGTGCAGCTCTGGGTAGGCAGCCTCCGGGAGGTGGTCCCTCGTGAGCCGCCCGCGGGGATTCACGCCCCTCGGATCTTGCTGTTCTCCTTGCCTCACTCCATATTGAGCTTTCCTGGTGAGTTGCCCGCTGGAGAGGCCCACATGACAAAGAACGGAGGGCAGCCTCCAGCTGATGCCAGGAGGGCACTGAAGCCTCTGCCCCACAGTCCAGGGAGAACTGAATCCTGCCAACGTCCACTGATGTCCTCGGAAGCGACTCTCCCCCTGTGGAGCCTGGAGATGCCTGCAGCCCCTGCAGCACCTTGGTGGTAGCTCATGAGAAACCTGAGCCAGAAGATCCAATTAAATTGTTGACCCACGGAAACTGTGAGAAATTAAATGTTGTTTTAAGCCACAAAAAACTCAAATTAGTTTTCTAAAATTTTTTGTTAAGAACAAAACATCATGTACACATGCATACACACACACACACATGCACACATGCACACACACACTCACGTACACACGCGCGCGCACACACACACACACACAAATGTATGGTCTGCAGCTTTGGATTGCTAAAGAACTTTGTAAAGGGTCATAATAGCCCTAGCCAGTTTGGCTCAGTGGATAGAGCATTGGCCTGCGGACTGAAGGGTCCCGGGTTTGATTCCGGCCAAGGGCACATGCCCAGGTTGCGGCTCAATCCCCAGTGGGGGGGCGTGTGGGAGGCAGCCGATCAATGATTCTCATCATTGATGTTTCTCTCTCCCTCTCCCTTCCTCTCTGAAATCAATAAGAATATGTTTAAAAAATAAATAAAAGGCCCTAACCGGCTTGGCTCAGTGGATACAGTGTCAGCCTGCGGACTCAAGGGTCCCAAGTTCGATTCCAGTCTTTGCGGGCACATACCCAGTAGGGAGTGTGCAGGAGGCAGCTGATCAATGTTTCTCTCTCATCGATGTTTCTAACTCTCTATCCCTCTCCCAACCTCTCTGTAAAAAATCAATAAAATATATTAAAAAATAAATAAATAAAAGATAATTTAAAAAAGAGTCATAATAAACAGATCTTTCACTAGTTAGGAGGAAAAAAATAAAAGATAGCTTTCCCGGCCCTGGCCGGTGGGTTCAGTGGTTAGAGCATCGGCCTGCACACCAGAGGGTCACAGGTTCAATCCCCACCCCTGGTCAGGGTGCATGTGGGAGGCAACCAATTGATTTGTGTTTCTCTCATTGATATTTTTCTCTCTCTCTACTCTCTCTCTCTCTCTCCCCTCCCTTCCATTCTCTCTCTAAAAACAGAAAAAAATCAATGGGAAAAATTTCCTCTCTCCTCAGGTGAGGATTAAAAAAAAAGATAGCTTTCCTGGGCTGCTCAGAGTTGCAAGGACCTGACATTCTGAATATGAAAGAGTTGGATATCCAGGATGGTAGGGAGGTTCAGTGGGCTGTGTGTACGTGAGTGTGTGTGTGTTTCTGTCAGTGGTGGTGGCTCACAGCACTTGGCTTTAGAGCTGCAGTGCAGACATTTCTTGAAAAGCTGCCGTCATGTTTTATTTGCTGTCCTTCCTACATAGTCTATGCCAGGGCACACGGGGGATTGTGATTGTAACCGGCACTGCCACTGACTGTGGGACCTGAGCAGGTTATTGGGATTCTCCTGGGTCCCTCAGGAGCCTCAGCTGTAAAATGGGAAGAGGAATCTGTCACAAGGTTGTAAAGATCAAATAAGATAATGCAGGCGTGACCGACTCATCCCTTTGTCCGGAGTCTCCACGATATGTACGTAGTCAACAGATATCATATCGACCGTCATGATGTCCGCAATGCTTGTGCTCAAAGGACCCTTATTTTACGTCATGGGGCCCAAAGCCCAAGGGCAGCGATGCTGGCAGCTTAGATGCCAGAGAAGCTGTAGTGCTTCCTTTAAGTGAAAACATGAGAACAATGCGGTAAGATACTTTTAGAGTGAGAGAGACCACATTCACATAACTTTTTAAAAATATATATATATTTATTGGTTTTTTACAGAGAGGAAGGGAGAGGGATAGAGAGTTAGAAACATCTATGAGAGAGAAACATCGATCAGCTGCCTCCTGCACACCCCCTACTGTGGATGTGCCCACAACCAAGGTACATGCCCTTGACCAGAATCGAACCTGGGACCCTTCAGTCCGCAGGCCGACGCTCTATCCACTGAGCCAAACCAGCCAGGGCTCACATAACTTTTATTTCAGTTTATTGTTATAATTGTTCTCTTTTGTTATTAGTTACTAGAGGCCTGATGCACGAAAATTTGTGCAAGAGTAGGCCTTCCTTCCCCCGCTGCCGGCACTGGCTTCCCTCAGGCACCCGGGACCCGGGCTGGCTTCCCTCCAGCCCCGGCTTCATTAGGAAGGACATCTGGTCTAATTAGCATATTACCCTTTTATTATTATAGATTGTTGTTAATCTCTTACTGTACCTGATTTACAAATTAAACTTTATCATAGGTATGTATGTATAGGAAAAATTACAGTATGTATAGGGTTGGGTTCTATCTGCAGTTTCAGATGTCTGCTGGGGTCTTGGAGCGAATCCCCTGTCGATAAGGGGAGATGATTGTAGTCATATTGTTGCTGTTGTGTTATTCTTTTTAGTTAATTTTAACAACCAAGACATTTCATATATATATGCCTAATATGCAAGGTGTCCCCTCGGGAATTCAACTGGGAGACTGGGAGTTTGATTGCTCTTGCTATGACATGCGCTGACCACCAGGGGTGGCGCGGAACGAAGGGAGGCCCTGATTCGCAGCTGGAAGGAAGGCCCCGGCCGGCAGCCCGAAGGCCCCCATCAGCCCTGATCGCTGGGCCAGGCCTAGGGACCCTACCCGTGCATGAATTTCATGCACCAAGGCTCTAGTACAGTGATGGCGAACCTATGACACATGTGTCAGAGGTGACATGCGAACTCATTTTTTTGGTTGATTTTTCTTTGTTAAATGGCATTTAAATATATAAAATAAATATCAAAAATATAAGTCTTTGTTTTACTATGGTTGCAAATATCAAAAAATTTCTATATGTGACACGGCACCAGAGTTAAGTTAGGGTTTTTCAAAATGCTGACACGCCGAGCTCAAAAGGTTCGCCATCACTGCTCTAGTATATAATAAAATGCACAGGTCTTAAGTGTTCCGTTCAGTGAATTTGACAAGTGTATATACTTGTGTAACCACGACCGAAACCAAGATAGGGAACATGACCATTACCCCGGGAGTTCTTTAGTGCTCCTTTCCAATGAACCCCCCACCCTCTGGGCATGCTGTGTTATTACATTACTATCGTTATTTTATTGTTCAGTTTATGTTTTGAGGAGGAGAGTGGAGAAGGAGTGTGTAAATAGTGGGGCAGCTGGCCACCTGGGCATCCTTGGCACTCCAGCCTTGTCACACTTTTCATGCACAAGGTGCACGAGAAGCCTGAGACATGGCCTAGAAGTTTTGTTGAAAGTTGAAGAGATGTTGGCATTTGTATAGATGGGGTTCGGTGCCACGAGCCATGAGAACTCGGGGACGAGCCTGTGGCTGAGGAGAGAAGAGTGCGTGGCGGATGCACAGCCTGGACACCCAGTGACTTTGGACTTTATCAAGACTACAGAAGCGTTGGAACCAAAACAGTGTTTGCAGAAGCCAGTTGAGGTTGAGAGCGTCAGAATGTGCCGCGAGGACCCCCTGCTTCCCGGTTCCTCGGTGCGGGCTGTGCCGATGAAGGGGCAGCTCTGAGTTTCTGCGATTGAGCAGCTGGTGCCGCTCTCCCAGCTCCCAGCGTGGCTGCCAAGGCCGCCCAAGGTCTGGGCCAGCCAAGGGAGTAAGTTTCTGTGCCCTGAGCCAGCAAGGAAGCTGGAAGCTTTTAAAGGCCACAGCTCTGAGTATAGACACGTGTTCCTTTGGCATTTGCTTTGTTGAAAACACATTCCCTAGATAGTTTTTCTTCTGCACAGACCTCCGGGCTTCTGCTGCAGGGCCTTGCTGCGTGAGGAGCAGCCTTATTCAAGCTCTCCTCTAAAGGAGGCTGTGAGCTAACATTTATGGAGGGTGGTGTGCAGTGCTGCAAGCCAGACGCTGCGTGAATCTCACTGACTCCTCAGGCGGACACCATTATATCCACTCCCATGTCACGGAGGAAGAACTTGAGGCTTACAGGAAAATCAGGACTACGCGACAGGGACCCAGCTGCTACCAAGATGGGCTGTAGCTTTTGCTTCTCTCTCACAGACTGATCTGGGCCCAGAGCTGGAAACTTATCTCTCCCTCACCCAGCTACCCCGCCAGTCACTGAGGCCTTGCTCTTTAATTCCTTAAACGGCCTTCAAATCCATCTTCCCTCCCCAGGCTGCTCAGTTCCCTTAGTGCCAGGTGCTGTTCTAGGCTCTCAGGACGTGGCGGAGAACAGTAGAGACCAGGGTTCCTGCCCTTGTGAGGCTGACATATCATCAGGGGAAGGGTAGTCATTAATGCCCTTCATGAGCTGGAGGCCAAGGAGGTGCCACTTCCACACCCACCGGAAAAACAGAAAATAAACAGTGTTGGTGAGGAGAAGGTGCAGCCCGTGTGCAGTGCGGGTGGGAATGTAAAATGGCCAGCCACTGTGGTTCCCAAAAAGTGAAACATGGAGTTACCGTGTGATCCAGCCATCCACTCTGAGTGTGCACCCAAAGAAGCGAAAGCAGAGACTCGGGGCGATGTGTGCACACCCATGTTCATAGCAGCCTTGTTCACAGTAGCCAGACGATGACACTGACAGATGAATGTGGTTTGCACTGAGGCAGGCTTTTTCAGGCCATGGCCCTGTGTGGTGCGATGGGCAAACTGCTGTGTAACTCGCAAGGTGCTGTGTAGTAGCTGCTGGTCCTCCCTCTTGGCGAAAGGGGAGGCCGATGTCGGGAAGTGTTCGGAGCCGCTGTGACGGATACAAAACCCCAACATGCCTTTGAAATGACGTGATCTTTAGGCAAGAATGCAAAGGTCCCCTCAATTAAGAAGCAGCGACTTCACACACACTCCAGCCCAGAGAGGCTGTCTAGCAGCCAGTAGTGAATGCATTCATTGTCTAATCTTTGTTGCTTCTATTTCCTGGTCACCTAATCTTTCACACCAAGCCTATTGAAAATAAACGGAAAGTATATATGCTGGAGAACTCACGCTGTTCTAGAAACATCCATGTTTGCCACTTCCAGCAAAAGTTACAGAAAGTCTGATGCTTAGCATGGAGAGGAAAGGATTCCACACACCCCCGTGGCTTGCTTTCCTTGTTTCATGATTTCAGAGGTCAGATTTGAACTGTTCCTAAAGGAAATGAGTGTGCTGTCTCCTGGCATAGGTTTCCAGCGTCCAAGTGGAGTGCTGAGGTGTTGCCCAGGAGCAGGGAGGGGGCATTCTGTCAGGTGTGAGGGATTTAACCAGCGTTTTTTTTGTTGTTGTTTTTTTAAAATATATTTTTATTGATTTTTTACAGAGAGGAAGGGAGAGAGATAGAGAGTTAGAAACATCGATGAGAGAGAAACATCGATCAGCTGCCTCCTGCACATCTCCTACTGGGGATGTGCCCGCAACCCAGGTACATGCCCTTGACCGGGATCGAACCTGGGACCTTTCAGTCCGCAGGCCGACGCTCTATCCACTGAGCCAAACCGGTTCCGGCGAACCAGCGTTTTTTGCCATTTGGAAACCTGTTTGGAGTGGGAATGGAATTGGAATGGTTTCTAAGAATTTACCTCCTCTCTTGGGCTTTTAGTTTTATTGTTCAGTTTTGCAGCCAGTCGTTTGAAAGATAAGACTTTCCCCCTAAGCTCAGGTCAAAGTTGGAGATGCCGCGATCTTGGCTTCAATGCCGTGGAGAGGGGCATCTCACTCGGGGAAGAGGCCCTCTGCCGTGCCGCCTGTGCCACTCGCAGTGGGGAAGGCTCCGTGGTGGGGCTGCCCTGGGCATCTGGGGTGTTGAGCAGCATCCCTGGCCCCTACTACTTCGTGCAGGAGCACCCCTCCCCACAGTTGTGTCACCCACAAATGTCTGCAGACATTGCCACTGGCCCTTGGGTGGCACAGTTATCTCCTTTTGAGAGCCCCTGGAACAAGATGCCTGAGTCTGGGGAAGGATGGGCGCTCCGTTGTTCTCTGCTCCTTTTCATGGCAAAATGGAAAACAGGAGCCAGCCGTCAGCCATGTGTGTGCAGAAGCAGTGGTTTGGCCTCCAGTGCTGCCTCCTGACAGAAACACATCGCCACACTTGGGGACTGAAGAATCTCAGGAGATGTGATTACGGTCCGAGGTTTTCTAGGTGCCTGGCTAGGAGGTGAGGAGACAGTAGCCGGGAGCGAAGCAGACGGGCCCGCCCTCTTGGATGTTGCCCTTGAAACACGTGATGAGCGACATTGTAGACGAGAAAAGCACAGGGCATACTCCGATTTATTTGGTGGGGTAGGGGCTGGGAGCTCGAGTGCCCCTAAGCTGATCTGGAGGAAGTCAGCATTTTCCCTCTCGTGCTTCACACACGGCGGGGAGGGGTGCAGAATAAAAAGGAATCGATCATCTGATACCCAGGATGGCAGCTTGCCCATGGCCACATGGATTGTCTCTGTGGCTTGGCCACTCGCTAGTAGGTTAAGTAATCATGGGCAGGTTAACCTCCCTGTGCCTCGGTTTTCTCATCCATAAAATGGGGATAACAGGAGCAGCTAAGGTGTCGGGAGAAGTAGACGGTTAATAATCGGAACAGTGGTTGGCAGGCAGGAAATCCTGAGTGTCTGCCAGCCTGTGGCGACAGACTGTCCTTTCTGCTGCTGCCTCGATGGAACTGCTCACCTCTCTCTCACTCCACTGTCCTCTTTTCTTTCCTTGGTGGGCTGTGACCTCTCTACCCCACCCCAGCCCCCCAATTCCACCACTTCTCCTTCTCTCCCCTCTCCACTGGTACAGTGAGGCCTCCCTCAGCTAGCCAACTGGAGACAAGCATCACCTGGACATGTAACGGAGTTTCGAGTCCTCTGCACAGCCCCCATGTCTCGGGGACAAAGGCCCTGGTTTCTTTGTGCAGAAACCACCTGCTTTTGGGTAGCCAGGCCCGTGTCCACGTCAGAGGTGGACTTCCTTCACCAGAACTCCCCTCACCAGAACTCCCCTCACCAGAACTCCCCTCACCAGAACTCCCTTCGCTTGGGACGCCAGTCTCAGGGCTCCCTTGCCCCTTGCAGTGTGTCCCGCCCATGACCGTTGTCCTCCAGCAGCGACAGTGTCTGCCTGTGTGCATCTGGTTCCTTTGGTCGAGCTGTGGCGTGGTTTCCTGGGGCCGTCGGCAAGTCTCCTCGGCTTCACGGAGGCTCCTTGTCTCCGGGGCTGACGTCTCGGCCGCACAGCCGAGCTGCCTGACACCTTTGAGCTGCCCGTGAAAAGGTTTTTAGAGCGTCTCTGTTTACTTCGCTGCACGCCTCTGTGGGCTCCTGTGCAGTCACTGGGAGAGGAAAAGCCAAGTGGAAAACGGCTCTGCTTGGTGTCAGGACGAGGGTAATGGGGAAAGACTGAAGTGGAGGTTAGTGTTCATGGGGTTGCATGTTACGAGATTTTATCTTATTTTTTATTTTTCAATTTGTTTGCTAGTCTGTTCAGGTGGCTCAGGGAAGGGGAGATGGGGTCTAAAGGAAGGCAAGGACAGGTAACAGATACAGCAGACTAGGGGCTCTAAACCCCCGGGGAACATCTATAACAGTGGTTCTCAACCTTGGCTGCACATTAGAATCACCTGGGAATCTTTTTTAAAATCCTGATTTCTGGGCCTCGTCCTCCAGAAATTCTGTTTCTTTGTTACTAATGTTGTGGCCCCACCCCATAACAAAGAAACAGAATTTCCGGAGGATGAGGCCCAGAAATCAGGATTTTTAAAAAGATTCCCAGGTGATTCTAATGTGCAGAGAAGGTTGAGAACCACTGATCTATAAGATACTTTCTAATAAGCACCATCTACCAGGAACGTGGTCCTGATAAGACCTCCTCATGGAGCTAGGATTTAAACCTAGAGTTTAAACCCAGATATTCAGTTTTTCCTGCTGTATTCTGCCTTACAGAGGAAGGGGGGCTTTTGTATTGGGTTTTGAAGGGCAAATAGGAGTTTGTGGCCAATATTTGGAGACCAGAATTAGGCTACTAGGGTGACCAATGTGTTCTGATTTTCCCAGGACTTCTTAGTTTTAGGATTAAGAGCCCTGCTTCATGGAAAAACCATCAGTCCCAGGACAACCAGGGAAGTTGGTCAACCTAGGTTTCACCCAGCAGCAGAATTTCACACCACAGCCTGGAGGCCTGTGGATTTCGCTTTTATTCATCCCTCCTAGTGGTCATCCAGAATGCCCCCTTGAATCTTCATGCTTGGTTTCTCCTTGTAGACCAGGGGTGGGGAACCTTTTCTCTGCCAAGGGCTATGTGGATATTTATAACACAGGCCATATAAAATTATCAACTTAAAAATTAGCCTGCTATATTTATTTGGTCAAACCTTTACTTAACTCACCCTAATGCCTTGGCAGGGCCAGACCAAATGATTCTGTGGGTCTTATAAGGTCTGAGGGCTAGATGTTCCACACCCCTGTTCTAGACTCTCCCATTTCTTGGTTTGGGTGAGAATTAAATGAGGTAATTCATGCTTGTGACAAGCTAAGCAAAACACCTGACCCCCACTAAACCCTTGAGTTTTATCCCTCTTCACCCTCTCTGTGTGGGAGCTGGCGCTCTGACCCTGAGTGGGCCGGCTTTCCTGTAGCCGCATAATTAGTCCAGCCCGGCCCTCCCCAAGGACATAGCTGTTTGCCCCAAAGAACTGTGGGTGAACATAATCCCCATCAATTAGGGAAGCACATGGGTACTTACTAGTGCTGCCCGGGTGTCAGGTGTCAAGTGTGAGGCCTTGGTGGAGTAAATAGGAAACAGATTCAGGGTTAGGATTCAGGCCAAGGCAGCTCAAGGTCGTCAGAGACCAGGGATTTGAGTGCCGGCTGCAGCCCAAGGGTCAAGCTGGGCCAGAGGTTGGTCAAGAGTCCCGTCTCCCCTCCAGCTCTGGTGCCACTTTTCCTTTCTCATTCTGCTGTCAGCGGAGCAAAGGAGGCCTGCTGGCCACTCATGTAAAGCATTGCACTTGGAGGCTTTCAAGTCACGGCCGAGTGGAATGGGGAGGGACGTGTCGGGTGCGTAGATGTGGGGAGCTGTGGCTGGATCCAGAGTATGGAGGAGCATCGTGGCGTTTCAGTCAGGATTCTTTCCTCCAGATTTAGACAGTGACACAGGACACATATGACCTCCCTGGACTCATCGACACTCGGGAAGCCCGGGTGGCCTGAGCTGACCAGTGTTCACATTAACACAAGCAGAGGGGAGCCTGTAGTCCTGGGTTCAAATGCTGATTTCCCCACTTTCTTGCTGGGTGACCTTGGGCCGTACTTAACACCTCTGTTTCCTCTTCTATTTAAAAATAAATATTGGAATAAATAATCTGATCCGCCCCACACTGTCTTTGAGTGGATTTACATGAGACGGATTTTGCGACCCAGTGCCTGCCATGGAGCGGGCCTTCGTTATTTCTCCGTGGGCTCTCACTATAGGAGGTCCAAGACCCCCAAACTTTGGCTATCTGCAAGGTCAGTTCTGTCCTGGGTGAGCATAGTAGAGAGGGACAAAGCCCTCAGGCCAGGTTAAAGACCCGGCTCCATGGCCTTGGGAAAGCTTCTAACTTTTTTTTTTTTTTAAAGAGAATGTGCCATTTTATTTAAAAATTTAATTTAAATTTAATTTTTTATTTTTTGAGAGAGAGATTGATTGATTGTCTCCCTTATGTACCCTGACCTGCGACTGGGTTATGTGCCCTGACTAGGAATCGAACCTGCAGCAAGCGATTTGGTGTGCTGGATGACACTCCAACCAAGTGAGCCACAGCTTTTAGAGTGCTGAAAACTGGTTCCCCTGGCTGACAGGCGACTCGGGCATCTTGGGGTTTCTGTTGCCTCCAAACCCTCTGGTTTATTTGTTCGGTCCACATTTATGGAGAGCAGACACGGGGGGAATAGGCCCCAGGCTGCTCTCTCAGGCACTGGCGGACATGCAAGGAAATGAAAAGGCATTGGAAGGAGTAGGCTCAGGGCCGGTGGAGGGAATGAGGTCACTGCTTCCCTCCATGGAAAATGTTTCCTCTCACACCTGGTTTGCTTTTTTTTAAAAAAAATCCTCACCTGAGATACTTTTAAAAATCGATTTTAGGGAAAGAAAGGGAGAGGGAGGGAGGAAGGGGAAGAGAGAGAGGGAGAAACATTGATGTGAGAAACATTGATCTGTTGGTTGCCTCCTGTATGCACCCCCATTGGGGACTGAACCCAAAACCTAGGTACGTGCCCTGACCTGGAATCGAATCCGCAACCTCTTGGGGTTATGGGACGACACTCCAACCGACCAGGCCACCGGGCCATGGGCCCTTGTTTGCTTCTTATCCTGAATTTCCCCTTTGGATGAGTATGTAATTTAATGACAGAAAACACCTTCATCAGGAGCTGATCCAGACAATGTTTGGCCTCGCTGTTAATAGTCCACCCTGGGTCTTAGGAAATTCAAGTGCCTTTATCCTATGTATTAGGCATTGTTTCCTTTAAAAAACCGTATTGTTGTTCATTACCCCTGTCTTACAGACGGGAAACTGAGGGCCAGGGATGTTGACTCACTTGCCCATTTCACATAAGGGCAGAGTTGGTCATTGAACGGGGCTGCCTGACTCAGCTGAGCTGAGCTCTAGTTGAGTGTCAGGTCTGTACTGCTCCCCACTGGGCTGGGAGCCCCTTGAGCCTCTTGGCTCAGGCCAGCTGAGCTAGAGGAGTGTGTGTGGTGGGTTGGAGGCGGGTGGGTGAGGGGGGCGTGTCCTGTAATTGTCACAATTCCCATGTGTGTCTTCCTAGTAGAGATCACACACAGAGAGGCAGCAGCTGGAGATTCACACAGGAAGGGGAGGAATTTCCTGGATGGTAGGGGGTATTGGCAGAGACTGACAATGAGGAAGCCTGAGTTTGAATATTCTACAACGTGGGCATTAAAAGTTCTGACTCTGGAGCAGACAGCCTGGGTTCAGATCTGGGCTCCATCCCCCACATCCTCAGTGTGTGACCTTGAGCAAATTACTGACCTCCTGTTTCCTCATTTACTAAATCAGGATGACTTTGTACCTGCTGTGGTTAGCAGGAGGGTGAGATCCCCTAATACACCACTGGCGAGGGGTTGGCTTCCATTGTTGCGTCTTTTATTATTTCTTTTTATTGTGGCAAAATAGACAAAACGTGACATTTATCAATTTCAACAATTTTTAAAATTGCACAATTCAGTGGCATTAAGTACATTCACATTGTGATGCAGCCATCACCACCATCCACCTCTAGAACTTTCTCATCTTCCCAAACTGAAACCCATTCCCATTAAACACTCATTCCCCAGCCCCTGGCTCCCACCATCTACTTTCTGTCTCTATGAATCGGACTCTTCTTGGGGCCTCATGTGAGGGGAATCACGCAGTATTTGTCCTCTGTGTCTGGCTGCTCTCACTGAGCATAATGTCTCCAAGGATGTCCTTCCTTTTTAATATTCTGTCCATTGTGTGGATGGACCACATTGTTTTTATCTGTCACCCATTGATGGTGTTACTTGGGTTTTATTTTCTATTTTTAAATTTATTTTTATTGTTGAGAGTATTACAGATGTCTCCCATTTTTCCTCCTTTGCCCCACTTCACCTAGCTTCCTCCCAACCCCAGGCCTTCACTGCACTATTGTCATATGCATACAAGTTTTTTGGTTAATCTCTTCTTCCCCCAACTCTCTTCCCTCTGATATCTGTCACTCTGTTCATGCTTCTATGTCTCTGGATCCACTCCGTCCATCAGGTTATTTTGTTACTTAGATTCCACATCTGAGTGCGATCATGTGACACTTGTCTTTGACTGACTGACTTCACTTAGCTTGATGTTCTCCAGGTCCCTCCATGCTGTCTCAAAGGGTAAGAGATCCTTCTTTTTCACGGCTGCATAGTATTCCATGGTATAAATGTACCACAGCTTTTTTATCCACTCGTCTACTGATGGGCACTTGGGCTGTTTCCAGATCTTAGCTATTGTAAATAGTGCTGCTGTGAACATAAGGGTGCATACATTCTATCTGATTGATGTTTCAGGATGTATGTGCTCTTTGAAGAAATGTCTATTCAGGTCATTTGCCCATTTTTTAATTCTATTGTTTGTCTTACTTTTGTTAAATTGTATGAGTTCTTTGTGTATTTTGGAAATTAGCCCCTTATTAGATGTATCATTGGCAAATATGTTCTCCTATTCAGTGGTTTCCCTTTTCATTTTGCTGATGGTTTCTTTTGCTGTGCAGAGGGTTTTTAGTTTGATGTAGTTCCATTTGTTTATTTTTTTCCTTTGTTTCTCTTGCCCTAGGTGATGCATGGGTAAAATTCCACTATGGAGATGTCTGATATTTTGCTGCCTGTGTTTTCTTCTAGGATTTTTATGGTTTTGGGACTTACATTTAAGTATTTTATACAATTTGAGTTTATTCTTGTGTATGGTGTAAGTTGGTGGTCTAGCTTCATTTTGGGGGGGGAGGGGGGGATGTACCTGTCCAAATTTCCCACCACCATTTATTAAAGAGACTGTCTTTCTCCATTGTATGTTCCTGCTTCCTTTGTCAAATATTAATTGACCGTATGGTGTGGGTTGATATATGATGTCTCAGTTCTGTTCTGTTGATCTGTATGCCTGTTCTTGTGCCAGTACCAGGCTGTTATGATTACAATGCCTTTGTAGTATATTTTGATATCAGGTATTATGAGCCCTCCAACTTTGTTCTTCTCAAGATTGCTGCAGCTTTTTAGGGTCTTTTTTAGTTCCATATAAAGTTTTGAAATATTTGTTCTAGATCGCAGAAGTATGCCATTGGTATTTTAATAGGGATTGTATTGAATCCAAAGATTGTTTTGGGTTGGCCCTCAGGCTTGTGACTGTGAGTTTCAACCCTGACCATGTTGTGCTGTTACACAGGTGCTGACAGAACAAAACAAGACAAACCAGATCAACTCAAAAACAGCATGAAAAACAAAACAATAATAATAAAAACAGCTACCACCACAATTAAAGATTTAAAAAAAAATAGCAAAAGACACACAAAAAAGTAGAGGAGGAAAAAAGAGACTATGAAAGAAATGTAGAAAGAGACAAAAAAATAGAATAAGTATAAAAAGAAAATAAAAGAAATAAATGATATAATTTTTAAAGTAATAATAATGAATAATATAAAATACAGAATAGGAAAAGAAAGAAAAAGAAAAGATTAAAGAAAAATAAATAAAAAATTAAAATATAAAGAAAAAAAAGAATAGACTAAGATATAAATAACAGAATATGATAGAAAAAGGGAGAAGAGAAAGCAAAGCAAAACAAAAACCAGCAAATAAAAAACCCCTTTGGATTTGTTTGTGTGGAGCCTGCTGGGTTTTGCTCTGATGTTATTGAGTCTGGCCCTTGGTGTGTCTGTCAGTCCTGGGCGTCCTGGCCCAGCCAGTGTGAGTCACTGTCCTCGCCTGGCCCTGGGCAGGGCAGATCCCCATGGACGGCCTTGGTAGCCTAGAGGCTGGGTCTGCCTGGGTCTGACACCTTGAATATTCCTGTTCTGAGCTGCTCTCCCCTCCCCCGTGGAAGTGGGCCATGCGGGGTAGCGGGTCCTGCTCAGATGGTTTAAACAGATTTGACTGGGGGGCGGCGGGGGGGCCTGTAGCTGGGATTACTGTCACCACCTTGTTGCCACCCAAGCAGGAGGGGATGTTAAAAAACACAGCACACAAAACAACAACAACAACACCCCCCTCTCCCCCCAAAACAAAACAAAACAAAACAAACAAACCACTTGGCGCTCTAATCTTTCAGCATGGCCGGCCCTCGCTGGACAGGGTGCTGCCAGGCCCAGCCGCAGGGGCGCAGGTGTCCGGCCCAGAGCTGTTCCGTAGGTGGGGCAAGAGGCGACTCCTCTTTGCTTGAGGCGGGGAGGGTCGCCTCCCTTGCCCAGGGCACTCTGTCCATCCCACATCCTGCTCTCCCCAAAAGTTACTTCAGAGAATAACTGGACCTTCAGATTTACTGCCGGCGCCCGGCCCAGCCTCCACCCTCCACCCTCCACCCTCCACCCTCCACCCACCGGGAAAGCCGCTGCGTGAGTGCTGCGGACGGGTGGGGAGAACGTCCCAGGACCCAGGCTGCGGTAACTAAGCAGCTGCCTTTTGCCTGGGATGGTGCAGTCCGAGTCTCCCAGATGGACCCAGTCGCCCCTGGTTCCCACTTCCTGGTGGTATGTGGGCTCCTCTTCCCGTCTCTGATGCTCTGAGTTGGGGATCCCTGCGCTCCAGGGGGGCCCTCTGGCTCCCAGCCTCGCTCTGCAGCTGCTCAAGTTGGCTCACCCACTCCACGTCTTCTGTCTCCTCTCCTGCTCCCACCCGCAGTATTTCAGACCAGCTACTTTTCAGCTGGTTTTTCAAGTCAAATGTTCTGTAGTTGAGCCGCAAGCCCAGTTACGGCGCCGGGAGGAAGCCGGCCGAACTTCCCTGGCTGCAGCCGTCTTGCCTCCCGCTCCACTCTTCACTTTTTAATGAAGATGTTTATTGTGGTAAAATACACATAGCATAACATTTACGATCTTCACCATTTTTAAGTGCACAGTTCACTGGGACCAAGTACATTCGGATTGCTGTGCAACTGTCGCCAACATCCGCCTCCAGAATTTTCTCATCTTCCCAAACTGAAACTGTCTCCATTGAACATTAACTCCCCAGCCCCTGGCATCCACCATCTACTTTCCGTCTCTATTGATCTGACTCCTCTAGGGACCTCCTATAAATGGAATCGCATAGTATTTGCCATTTTGTGTCTGGCTTCTTCCATCCATGCTGTAGTAGGTGTCAGAATGTCCTTTCTGTTTAAAGCTGATGAATATTCCATTGATTGGATGTGTGTGTGTGTGTTTCTCTATCCATCTATTTATTTATCTGTATATCTACCTATCTCATTGTGTTTATCCATTCAACCTATTTTTAAAGGTTATTATACATACAATGGTTAAAACCATTATAAAGAGGCTTAAGACCTTTCCATGTCTGCCCTTTCCCCAGATGTCTGTTCACCCAGAGAGAATTCTATGTATGTGTGTGTGGATGCCACACACACCTGCCTGTCCCCCTTCAGCACAAATATTTTCCTTGCTGTGTCTTGGCTTTCTCCCTTAATAACATTCCTTGGAAGCTGTCTGGATCTTTTTCTCTTGTGGCCACATTCATTTGTAATGTCTTTCTTCAACCCTCAGTCCGTGGACATCTCCAGCTCTTTATTATAAACTAGTGGCCCAGTGCACGAATTTGTGCACATTGAAAGGAAATTAATTAGAAGAAATATTTTAATATTGCTATTCGCCCTTTCTCTAAATACAAGTGTCAACCAAATTGACAATGTATTTCTCTAAATACAAGTGTCAACCAAATTCACAATTGACAATGACAGATCGAAACACACACATGTGATTGGCGCCAGTGAGAGCTTTATATCTATAATAATAAAAGCGTAATATGTTTCTGAATGAAGCTGGGGCAGCGAGGGAAGCCTGGGTCCTGGGTGCCTGCTGGCGACTGGAAGGAAGCCTGGGTCCCAGGTGCCAGAGGGAAGCCAGTGCCGGCAGCCAGGGGAAGGAAGGCCTACTCTTGCACGAATTTCGTGCATCGGGCCTCTAGTATATAGATAAACTTGCTTAATTAGACCTGCTTTCTGATTTAGCTAAACTTTTTCCAGCCCAGTGAAGCACCCAAACTTCTCTTTCAGGTAATTGTCAGCAACACAGCAGTAAATATCAACACGAAGCAGATTATTATTGTAGATCATGCAGGGAGAACAAAGGGTAAAATATTTAACTGCAGCAGTGTTTGACTGTATTCTGCGCAGCGAGAAAACTTGAAGTCATTTTCAAGGTCCAGCATTTCTTACTTCTTTTCAGTTGGGTCAAGTTTCTAAGCTTTCTAAATCTCCGTTTTCCAGCTAATGAAAAGAAAATAGGATTCCACCGAGTATCCTATCTACCTACACCAGGACTTCTGTGAGGATCAAATGAGATGAGGCATGGGAAAACGCTTCACAGACATTTGGTTAAAGTGTGAAATGTTTGCACCTGGCTATAAAGCAAGTCATGTTCCTGGGCTGAAGAAACTGCAAGGAGGCTAGTTGTTGCTAGGGAGAGGAAGCCAAGCGTTGCTATGTGACATCATTACCCGGGGCCCACAGCGACCATTTCCGGGCTGGGCTGGGCTGTGGGCCGCATTTTGCACTATGGGGTCTCAGCAGCATCAGCTGCAATTTGGTGGGCTGTCGCTCCGGGTGGTGGTGGGGCCTGTGTCCCACTTGGGGGAAGCCAAGTGTTGCTTTGTGGGTGCCAGGTCCGCGGTGCCGTTTCTCTGTAAATGGCCAGTGCGTGTCACTGCAGCTCTTGCATTGAGCGTCTGCCCCATGGTGGTCAGTGCATGTCATAGCAACTGGTCGTTCCTCTGTTTTGTCAATTTGCATATTAGGGTTTTATTATATAGGATGGTGAAGCAGTTGTCTGTTCTTATACTTGACATGCACAGAATTTTTTGTGGGGGTTCTCTCCCTGAGTGCTGAGAACACCCTAGACTTTGCTCTTGAACTAGAGTAGGCAGAGAAAGTAGTATTTAAAGATGGGGGTAGGTCAGGATGTTCTGCATTTTACTCTGTAAATTATTCACACATTACAGTAAACCCTCAATTTTTCAGACATCAATTTAACAGACTTCGGATTTAATAGACAAAATTTCCAGTCTGTATGTGATATATGAAAATTAACACCCTGTTAATTTTAAAATGCTTTTAACCAAGATTTGCTTATATTTAACAGGTTATTTTTTATTATTAATTCACCATTATTTTTAATAAACTTTAGCGAATAGGCCATATGTTGGGGGGAAAAACACTGTAATAATTTCACCGACAAAATAAATATTACATATCTACAACTATAGTCTCATATTTAAATCCCACCGCTGGTAATGATGTTTGGCGAATGATTAGCATGTGATCACACCACACCAGGTTGGTAATTGGTCCTGCTGTTGGGTGGTGTGACTTTCTGCAGCTGTTTTAATGAGTGGGGCTGATGTTCTGACTGCGCGAAGCCGTGCCCAGCGTGTGCATTTGTTTGCTCGTGGTGACTGGTGAATGCCCGCATTTACTAGACCTATTCAGTATAAATTTGAAAGTACTGTACTACATATAGAAAACTTTTCTGTGAAATTAAACTTTTCATACATATTTAACTTTAATTACACAAATGCAGCTACATAAGTAAAAACAGATAACTAATTTGTCAATTTTTTAACATACCTATTCAGAAAACCCACTATATAACAGATTTGCAGCTTTAATGGACACCTTTGCCCTAACTAGTATGTTATATCGAGGTCTTACTGTATTTTTACCCTCAAACCACACGGATCTTCTAGGGAGTAAAACACACGACTTTTACAGTGTTGATCTCAACATTTGCAGACACAGAGAGCAGAAGCTGGAGATCACAAATAAATGTCTGGCTGGTGCAGGCTGCTGAGGCGAGGTGTGCGTGATGCATGCGTTGCTCTCTGCAAAGTGTGCTGGGAGGGATTAAGCCTCCATTATTAAGGTGAGGCCCAGGCTCCTGCTGTGACCCATATGGGCCTCAGGAAGGTGATGCGACCGAGCTCCAGTTGTGGGTTGCGATCCTCAACGCTCCTACTTGCTCTGACCTGTTTCCGATTTTGTACAAATGCTGGATTTGAAGACTTGAATTTGTTCCAACGTGATGGTGGTGCTAAGGCCCAGTTTAAACATGTTGTAAATTTCACCTTTGCTTCTGGCCATCTTGTCTCAGAGAAAAGTGGGTGAACTGAGCTCAGCAAGCTGCCACCGCTGAACCAAGTCCTGTAGGCAAAAAGCATGCTCACATCTGAAACATACACCCTCTCTCGGACCCCTGCAGGGTTACCTGCACCTGGGCTCCGGACTTCACATCCATTTTAGAGAGCCCTGTCACCATCCCTCACAGCCGCAACCCTCCGGCACCCACTTCCACACAAGCAAGCTTCAGGCCTCTGCAAGGTCACGTGTCTCCGATTTTGTGGCTGTGTGTTGCGTAACCATTTGGCATGTGCAGAACAACAGTGTTACTCTTATTTATTAGATTCCCATTTTATTTCATTATGTGTCCCTGATGACGTGTTTGAGTGCTGTGACCTAACCCTGTTTTCCCCGTACATGCGGTGATTTCTAGGAATGCTTACTTCCCAGATAGTAACAGGGAGCTGAGACCGGGCGCAGCCCTGCAACCCAGCCCATCGGTTTTGTCACCTTTAGCCTCGGTGACCTCTCCCAAGCTTACTGGGAGCCGGCAGAAGGTTTAGCCCACGTGAGGACATTTTTAAAAGTAGTAGCTACAGTTTGTACAGCTCTTGGGCTCTGGGGTCTGGTGGGGAATGAAAATCACAGGGGGCCTTATCGCCTGGCACTCAGTCAGCAGGTCAGCATCCAATGGAGGGTAATGTCAGGTGGTGGTAAGTCCCACGAAGGAATTAAGTCAGGGTAACAAGATGAGGAGTACGGAGGGGTCTCCTTAAACACAGGGAGATTGGGGGAACCCCTCCGAGGCTGACGTTTGAACCGAGACCAGAGGAATAAAGGAGAAGCTGCTGCGGGAGGCGCTTGGGGGCAGAGTGAATTCTAGGTGGCCAGGCCTGTACGTGCAAAGCCCTGAGGGGACCTAGTGATTTTTCAGAAACAGGTTTTAGTGCCGGCTGTTCTGAGCTGCTACTACTGAGCCGTGGAATGAACCTCACGGCATCTCTACAAAGTAGGTGGCCCGATGACCTTACGTTTTACAAAAGGGGAAATGGAAGTTTGGTGAAGCTAAGATACCTGCCATGAGCTCAGAGTCTGGGAGCGGCAGGTTCCACCTTGGATATTATTCTCTGCCTTAGTTTCTGAACACTGGCACACTCTTCGCTAAACAGGAAACCAAGTGGGGTGTCAGGACAGCACTGCCTCATACCCTCCGTTAGGCCCCCTCCCTCAGCTTAGCAGCCTCCTCCTCACCTCTCTCGGAGGGGTGCTGGCTCCAGCACAGTGGGCCTGTGCTTATCTTAACGGCTCACCCAGCCTATCTCCATGGTTCCATGTTCCAGCTGTTGGTTTCTCACATTCATGATACTTGTTCTCTGAAGTTGGTCAAGGTTATGACGCTAGTGTGTGTCAGACCCCATTTTTCTAACGCAAAGTTTCTATTTAGCTACCCAGTGTTTAATTTTCCAAAAGTTTTCTTTTTTGTGGTGGTTTTTGCTAAGGAAAAGTGCATTGCATTTTATCTTCACACCCTGTGGAACTCTGTGAGTAACGGGCAGCTGGGAATGAGAACTGCCAAGGACACAGGAAGGAAGTTCAGGGGGAAGTTTTAGAGAACCAAGAAGTTTCTTTGATCTTCGGATTTCAAAGTGGGGAACTCAAGGTGAGGTGGGAGCAGGAATTAGGAATCTACCCAGGGAGGCCAACCTTGCAGTTGCTCTTGGAGGCCACACAGGGTCACATGGCACAGGATCAGTGACAGCTCAGAGGGCTCTGCTGTCTTTGCTGTAGACCAGTAACAAGAAGCAGAAGTTTATGAGCCAAACATGAGATGTTTATGGGGGTACAAGAGCAGGAATGGAGGGAGGGGGGCGGGTCTTCATCATAAATCTTTTTATATGTCCGAGGCCATGCTCCTTGCACCTCTCCCTTAGCCAGGGCGGGAGATGTAATGGGGTGGATCATGTTTTACTTGAGAGCTTTCTCTCTGTTCGTGGAGATTTTTTTCCCCCAACCTATTTGTGCCCCATCCAGCTTCCTCCCCATGTCTGTGTGTGTGTGGTGGGATTTAGCTACATCTCTTGCTTTGGGTTTCACTCATTTTAGTTTGAGCCCAACGTTGTTCAAGGCCCCAAATCCCAACCTTTTTCGGAGTTGCATAATCACAGGCCTCAGGGAGGAATGTGCCCAGTAGCCCTCCAATTATGGTTTCCCGAGGAGCCTATTAAATCTGGATTTCTGAGAGGAAAATTGGGCATCTTGTGTTTTCCCTTTCAGCCTGCAGCGTTCTGCTTCGGTGGGTCAGCTCTTCTAGAAACGTCCCAGTGGTTCCAAAGGTGCCATTGGGAAGTGTGGTTATTGTACAAAGTAGTTGGGCTTTAGAGCACATCATGAGTTTTATTTAACAGTGCCCTGGAAAGTTCTTGCTGGCTGTTTCCTTTGGGGGAGCATGTGAGTGTGGGGTTGATGGGAACAGAGAGATTTTGGATTCAGATAGAAATGGACGTGCACAAGTGTCTGCTAGGACCTTGCAGTGTCGGACTGGGGGCTCCTGGAGAGCAGGGACAACTCCAGTTGCGCCAGCCTCCGTGCCTGGCCTGCCTGGCACAGAGCAGACACTGACTTGCATTTGTTGACTTGAATGGAGCACAGCAATGGGCTGGATCTCCAGGACCAGCCACCAGTCCCTGGTCACCAGCAATACCGACTCAGTCATCCTCCCCCCAAAACCTGTCAGATTTGAGGAGTGACACATAAAAGTGGGATGAACAGTTTCCCCAAGAACCCCTCAAGGGGGAAGAAATGAACATTCCTTGGGGCATGGTTTAAATTTGGTAATTTCTCCCCCCACCCCACCCCCATGGCATGCAGGAGTTAGTTGCTGCTATTTTATGGAGTCCAAAGCAGAGGGGTGAGGTGCCTGAAATAGCTGCTGGTGTTGACACTTCTGAAAAATCTTTCTTGGGTTCTGCTAGGGGTCAGGTGCTGTGCTGAGCTTGTTTGGGCATCAACCTGTTCCTCCGGACAGACCAAGGTACTATTACTGTCCCCATGCATGCATGGGGAAACTGAGGCACAGAGAGTAATAATTAGGAGGTGATCTGCCTGACTCCGTAATTCTTTGCCCTGCGCACTGGGGCGATTTGAACTGTGTGTGGCAGGTCTGATGGGAGAGCCTTGAGAGAATAGATTTGAACAGTACAGTATCTCTGGGCCCATCATGCTGTCCCCATCTCAGTCCTGGAGGCTGAAGGACTGGGATGTGTGGCCAACTGTCCCTCTGTCTCTGAGCTTCATTGCATGGCAGCGATGGAAAGGGAAGCTGGGGACCCAGACTGGCGGAGGGCTCGGCCAGAAGATGTCATTTGGCTCTCTGGGTATTCAGTGCAAGAAAGAAACACTTCAGCTTTTACAGAATAAGCTTCTGAGGAAACTAACAGCCAGGCTTGTCACGGCCCCTTGTGAATTTACTCGGAGTATCAGCAGTTGGTACTAAGTGTCCCTGTGCTGGTGAGCTGATGTCTGTCTGTCTCCCCAGGAGGTGGTAGAACTGGATGTGCTTCTTAGCAGCTTGTGTCCAGAGCTTAGAATGGTGCCTGCTCCTCCGTGGGATCTCAGGGCTGTTGACTGAGGGCACTGGCAGGAAGATGGTGATGGGACTAGTGACAAGATGTGTTTCGCTACCTAGTGAACTTTTTCCTAAAAGGGAGAGTTTGCAGTCAGGGAGCCGGTCTGAAAAGGTCGAAGAGGTTTCTAGGGCATCTCCATGGTGCAGAAAACAATCCACCTGTGAGTAAATATTGGCCAGAGAGAGAGGGTGTGGGCACTGTTGATTCTGGTGAGGAAACAATTCCTCTGTGGTCCTCGTCTGTATGCAAAAGAGGCTTTTTGCCAATAAGCTTCCCCCCCATCAGCTGACTTTCTTTGGTGTTGAAATGCTACCCGTCTTTTAAGATGCTGCCCAGCATCCAGTCTGATGGGAAACATTTGCAGTTTTATTTTCCTTCACACATTTCCCCAGGTGTGTGCAGGGGCTGGGCAGCGTCGAGCAAGGTGGAGCTGGCGTTCCGGGGGCACTCCTGGCGGTGTGCTCAGGTGGATGGCGGGCGGCAAAGGGGGTCTGAAGAGCCAGTGAAGTCCGAGGACCCAGCCGCCAAGGGGCAAACGCATTCTTTTCTCTAGTCAAAATAAACATGGGCAGGCACTGGGTTTCCCCGAACCAGAGAACCCCATATTTTCAGAATAGAATAGCAGTGTCCTGGAACGGCCAGCCTCCATGGAGTTTTCCTCTTTTCTAGATGGAAAACAAAGCAGCCAGACTGGCTTTAGGAACGAACTCAATAAGGAAATCAGCCAGAAGGGCTCTCCCTTTGGTCACATGGAATTTGAAATGGGTGTAGTTTCACTGACGCGCAGTTCTGTTTCATGGTGTCTCCGCAGAAAGTTGGTACATTCTGGTGGTTACTCTTGTCCTTTATGAGGTGAGGGGGTTTCTCCACCCCCTGTCACTGTGCGGAAACTCTGTTAGTTTGTGGGTGTAGCAGTTCCTGGGGAACGGACTCTGTCAACCTGTGCACACTGCAGGCCCCACGACTTGTTATTAAACAGCCATTGTCGGGGTCATGTGAGTGGGTCTTCGTATCGTTGAATCACCCCCAGGGAAACTCTCCTTCAGTCAGATCTTCCACAGCAAGATTTCAAACATTTCCCATCCCCACTTCATTGTTCCCATAGAGGCCCCTCTCTCTCTCTCTCTCTCTCTCTCTCTCTCTCTCTCTCTCTCTCTCTCACTAGAAAATGGTTATACCTAATTCCAAAAATGACACAGAAAACTTAAACCTGTGGTTAACATGAACAGAGAAAGAATGCAAATAATTTAAGGCAAAAGGCATCATTAAGGAGAAAAAAAGAGCAGTTGCATTGTGCGAAGAGGCAATCCTTAATGCAGCTCAACTCTAGTATAGAACCAAACTTTAGAGAGCAAATTGTAGGAAATACAAGGAAAATTGAGAAAGCGGGTTCGGGGGTGGGGTGGTTGTGGTGGTAGTAGTGAGGACTCAAACACAGCCTTGATGAGGTAGATAAACCTCAATTAGGCAACAAGGAGTTTGAATAATAAGGTTGTTAAATAAGATCGTAGTAACAGATATGGATGGAACTTTGTACTCTGCAAACAATACACACCTTAAAGTACTCTTGGAATATTTAGAAATATTAATCATCTGTTAAATCTAAAAAAAAAACAACCACCCCAAACCCAACCCCCCCAACCCAATGCAATACATTCCAAAAAGCAAGTAAATGTAACTGAAAATTAGTTTTTAAAAACTTTTTTTAATTATTTTTTTAAAAAAAATATATTTTATTGATTTCTTACAGAGAGGAAGGGAGAGGGATAGAGAGTTAGAAACATTGATGAGAGAGAAACATCGATCAGCTGCCTCCTGCACACTCCCTATTGGGTATGTGCCTGCAACCAAGGTACATGCCCTTGACCGGAATCGAACCTGGGACCCTTGAGTCCGCAGGCCGACGCTCTATCCATTGAGCCAAACCAGTTAGGGCTAGTTTTTAAAAACTTAACCAAACAACCATGGAAGACAAACTCCTACCATGTGATAATTAAAAACAAAACATAACTCTTAACTTTGGTCAAGGAGGATCTCAAAACTGCAAATGTGGTTGCAGAGACAAATGAGAGTGTTAAATGAGTATATAGATAAATGACACAATGAGTAATGAAATCTATCTATACAAGAAGAAGGAAATAATGAATTAACAGGGACTAATTAGAAAACAAACAGAACTGACAAATTCAAGAGCTGGATCTTTTAGAACTTCGGTGCCCAATAAGGTAGCCACTAGCCACAGGAAAATTCAATTTCTCAGTCACATTACCCAGATTTTTAGCACTTGGTGGCTACATGTGGTTAGAGACTGCTTAATTGGACAGCACAGATAGAAAACTTTTCTGTCAATTCAGAAAGTTTATTTGTGCTGTTTGAGCAGGAAGAATCTATATAGTAACTAAGAAAAAGGGAGAAAAGGGAGGAGGAGAACAAATATTGTGTGTAAGTAAAATTAAGGATGAAAATGGAGATGTAACTTAAAATTCATAAAAAATTGATAAAGATAGCTCCGATGATAAGTCATTTGGAAATATTAAAATAATTTTATTTACTGGTTTAAGTACTTATTTTATTTAATTATTTCCTTTTGCAAGAAATTAGGCTCTGAATTTGCTCCCTCCCGCAAACAGCTATGTCTCCATATCATAAGGTGCACTCTTTGCCATTGTTAATTTCTAAATAGCCTGTAAAATTTAAATTGGCTCATGAAGCAGAAAACCTGAGTAGACTGACACTCAACAACTTTGAAAAAACTATTGCTATAGTTAATGGCCTAAAATTTGTGTGTATTGTGTACACAAATGAAGAAAAGCTTTAAAAATGTCCACAATGAACAAACAGACCCATGCGCCTTAGCAAGAGTGGATTGCAGGAGTGAACTGGGTGTTTGGAGGCATGACTTAGCACCCACAGCCACAGCGTGTGCAGAGCCCCAGCACCCTGGACTCCACACCCAGAGGCAGGTTCTCCAAGCTTCAGCTCCTCGCTTCCCTGTCTGTAGTTTCAAGGTGGCAACTTGGGAGTCACCCAGGTGATAAGTCTCCATGACCTCACCTCCCCGAGGGCTTCCGGAGCCAGTCTCTCTTCCTCCTGTTCCCTGGCCTCCTCAGCCCTCCACCGAGAACCAGAAAATCGCCCCCGACGTGGATCTGGTATCTTTTCTGGCCGGTTCCTCCTGCGGGCAATGTCCAGGTCCCTCTGCTCCCTCCCCTGTTGTCTGTCCTGGTCCCTCACACCTCTTCCCCTGGACTTTGCCCTTCTTCAGCTCTGAACTGCTCAGAGTTCCCTGGTGATTCACGGATTTGCACGGACTGTCCCTCTCCTGCTGGGATAAAACCAGTCACCTGTTCTCTCATCTTTTCTTTCTTTTTTTGAAGGAGCTTTATTGTGCACCTACTGTGTGCCTTGCTTGGATGCGGTATGAGAGAGACAAGTCCCTCCCTCCATAGGCTGACTGTCTCTTTTGTGCTCCTGGGAGGAGCAGAGCATCATTTCTGTACCCCAGTGCCTAGAAGAGACCAGGTCCAGGTGAGCCAGAGTGGGAGCAGGTGAATCCAACCCACAGTCTAACTCCGTGATGCCACACCCAGTCCAGGTTTCCCGGGGGAGACCGCTGCTAGCTGACCGGACATTAGCAAAACAGCCCTTCGCTGCCTCGTTTCCACATCAGTAATGGAGATGGTTACTTGAATAATAGTTCATAAGAGCATATTAACCGACATGCGTTGAACATTGTATTATGCAAATGGATCCACATTTCAAAGTGTATTCCTTGGGCGTGTGGGGGTTAGAGAGAATGCCCGTTGGCTGCCTCGGTTTACTGGAATTGCAAACACACGTGCAGCACACAGGTTTGCCATCTTCACATGCACAGGAAACATCGGCTGGCCTGGAGAGCAGCCCAAAAAAGTCTCCTGTAAGTTTTCTTAAGAATATGATTCATGAGTATGGCCCTTGGTGTTCTGGGAGTGGCGGGTGGAAACATTGGGGTGTGGGGTACCGGAGTGCGGACCTTCACTACCCCTAATTCGGGTGATAATGCCATGTGACACTGGCGAGCCGCTGCCCTTTCTGGGCCCCCCAGAATGAGGCCGGGGACCAGGGCGCCCCTCCCGGGAGCTGCCAGCCAGCAGTGGCCGGCGGTGCCCGATCTCCCGTGGGCCACGCTCCGCGCGCCGGCCCAGTCCGCCCGGTGGCTGCTTGGGACCTGGGGCCGCCTGCGCGCTGGGCTCTCCTTTCCTTCCACCTCCTCCCAAGCGCCATCCGCCCACCTGGGGCTTTTCGGGCCCCTTTCGGGGGGCCCGGGAACGTTCACCCCCACCCGGCCGGCCGGGGCAGCGCCCTGCAAGCGCCCGCTATTGGGCTGAGCTGAGGGGCGGCGGAGCAGCGCCGCCCCTCCGCCCGGCCCGGGGTCCCGAGCCCTGGAGCGGAGCGCGCTGGGCTCTGCGGGGCCCACGTGGCGGGCTGGGGGCGGGGGCGGGGTACGGCCTCGCAGGCCCCGGTCCCCCGCCCCGCCCCGCGGACGCGCACACAGAGTCGCCCGGGCTGACCAATCGTGAGGCCGCCTCGGTGGGGCGGCCCGGCACCCCGCCCCGTCCTGGCCCTCGCTCCCGGGTGTTTCGAAGAATTCTGCTGCGCGATTCAAAACGCCCTGGGAAGCCAGCCTGCCCTCCCCCGGGGCGGAGGGGGGCCTGGTCGCGGAGGGGAAACGGGGGTTTCCTGGCTCCTGCGCTTCCACGTGGGCACCCAGACTTGAAAGGGCGTCTGCTGGTGACCCAGCTGTCACAGGTGCACCGTCCCGCTCCCCGCCCACCTTGACGCGTTCCCAGCTGCCAGGGGCTGCCCGTTCCAGCCCGTGTCCAGGCGGCTGTGGGAGAGAAAAACCTTTGAATGCGGACAAAGGAAATTATCTTCCGGAGTTTGTAAAATTCACTCTGGGAGGGAGAGCTCTGACACTCTGGCGAACGTGTCTGCAGACCCACATGCAACTGTTCTGTTCGGAAATTTCTGGAAAGCCATCATTTTTGGAATAATATATCTTGAGTTTTTTTTCTTTTAAACTCCAGGCTTTGGAAAGGAATGTAACAACATGTTATTAACATATGTCAAGCTATGGAAATATTAGTAGTAGGTTGTCTTTTTGTTTTGTTTTGCTTTTTACCATACAGCTTAAGAAAAACCAAACAGATTGTGCTTTAGAAGGCAGAGAAAAAAAGGGGCTGTATTTTTTAGGCACTAAGTTCGTCTCTCCTGCTATTCCTGTTGCCCATCACCAATAATGTATTTTCCTGGTCTGGGTTCCAGTCTAGGGTCACACTTGGTGTTTAGTTGCCTTGACGGTTGGCTTTGTAACAAGGCAGAGATCATGCGAAGAGATCCCCTGTGAAAGCTCCCGTTGGTGCCTGTCAGCTTTCTTGCACAGTCACTGCTGGATATTCAAGGATAGAATTATACAGTTGATCAATAACATTTATTGTCTAGCAGAGGCTTTTAGAACATGTATTTTCAAATATATGTCAGTTTTAAAAGGATACTACACATACATCATCAAAATCAAAATCAGCTGCACTGTCCATGGGCAGTCCTTGGGCACAGCCTGTGGCCCTTCCAGAGGGACATAGATCCCAGTGTGTTTTTCTCCCTCCCCTTCCCTCCCCCATTTTAAGATATAATTTACATACAGCAGAATTCACCCTTTTCGGTGTAAAGTTCTGCAAGTTTTAACTGTATAGTCATGTAACCACATCATAGTCAAGATGTGGTGGTTCCGTCATCCTCCGAAATTTCCCTGTGCAACCTTTGCACTCAGCACCTCCTCAGTTCTAGCCCCTGGTCACCACTGATGTGTCCACTGTCCCTATAGTTTTGCCTTTTCCAGGATGTTATATAAATGGACTCGTACAGTGTGGAGTTTTAGAGACCAGCTTCATACCTCAATATAATGTATTTGAAATTCATCCACATTGTTGTGTGGATATCGGCACTTCATTTTTTTTTTCTTTTTTCTCTTTTATTGCTCAGTAGGCTCCATTGTAGAGGTACAGTGTTTGTCCTTCCCCCAGTGAGGGACGCTTGGGTTGTTTCCAGTTTACAATGATGTGAATGTAGCCACTGTAAACATTCCCATATGTATGAACATATGTTTTGTTTTTCATTTCACCTGGGTAAACCTGTAGGTTGTGGGGTAAGGATAGGAAGTATATCCTTGACTTTATAAAAAACAAGAGGCCTGGTGCATGAAATTTGTGCACTGGGGGGTAGGGGGGTCCCTCAGCCCAGCCTGTGCCCTCGCACAGTCCAGGACCCCTCGGGGGATGTCCAACTGCCAGCTTAGGCCTAAGCTGGCAGTTGGACATTCCTCTTGCAGTCCAGGACCCCTTGCTCCTTACTCCCTGCCAGCTTGCTGCTCCTTATCACTCAGCTTGCTGCTCCTTAGTGCTGCCGGGGAGGTGGGAGAGGCTCCCCCCCCCCCCCCTGCACTCGCCAGCCCTGAGCCCGCTTCTGGCTGAGCGGCGCTTCCCCTGTGGGAGCACACTGACCACCAGGGGGCAGC
>NW_005871663.1:319441-321618 GCF_000147115.1 Myotis lucifugus
TAAATTGCACTACTATGAACATATAGGGTGCATATATTCTTTCTGGTTGAGTATTTTTGCATTCTTAGGGTACATTCCTAGAAGTGGGATCACTGGGTCAAATAGCAGTTCCATTTTTAATTTTTTGAGGAAACTCCATACTGTTTTCCATAATGGCTGCACCAGTCTGCATTCCCACCAGCAGTGCACCAGGGTTCCCTTTTCTCCACATCCTTGCCAGCACTTGTTTGTTAATTTGATGGTAACCATTCTGGCAAGTGTGAGCTCATGATAGTTTCAATTTGCATCTCTCTGATGATTAGTAACGTTGAGCATTTTTTCCTATGTTTCTTGGCCATTTGTATATCCTCTTTAAAGAAGTGTCTATTCAGGTTCTTCGCCCATTTTAAAATTGTATTGTTTGTCTTTTGTTAAATTGTATGAGTTCTTTATATATTTTGGTAATTAATCCCTTATCAGATGTAGCATTGGCAAATATGTTCTCCCAGACAGTGGGTTCCTTTTTCATTTTGAGGCTGGTTTCTTCTGCTGAGCAGAAGCTTGTTAGTTTGAGGTAGTTCCAATAGTTTATTTTTTCCTTTGTTCCCCTGGCTCTAGGCAATGTATCTGTGAAAATTCTGCTACATGAGATTTTGCTGCGTATGTTTTCTTCCAGGATTTTTATGGTTTCATGAGTTACATTTAAGTCTTGTATCCATCTTGAGTTTATTCTTGTGTGTGGTGTCAGTTGGTGTCTAGTTTCAGTTTTTTGCATGTGCCTGTTTAGTTTTCCCAGCACCGTTTATTGAAGAGACTGTCTTTACTCCATTGTATGTTCTTGCCTCCTTTATCAAATATTAGTTGAGCGTAATGGCTTGGGTCATTTCTGAGGAATCTGTTCTGTTCCATTGATCTGTGTGTCTGTTCTTGTGCCAGTACCAGGCTGTTTTGATTACGGTGGCTTTGTAGTATAACTTGATATCTGGTATTGTGATCCCTCCAACTTTGTTCTTCTTTCTCAAGATTGCTGCGGCTATTTGGGGTCCTTTTTAGTTCCATATAAATTTTTGGAGTATTTATTCTAGATATGTGAACTATGCTGTTGGTATTTTAATAGGAATTGCATTGAATCCAAAGATTGTTTTGGGTAGTATGAGTATTTTAATTATGTTAATTCTTCCAATCCGTGAACACGATATATGCTTCCACTTGTTTGTGTCTTCTCCTATTTCTTTTTTTAATGTCCTATAGTTTTTCCATGTACAGGTCTTTTACCTTCTTGGCTAAGTTTATTCCAAGGTATCTTTTTTTTTTGTTGTAATGGTAAATGGGATATCTATCTATCTATATAGATAGATAGATAGATAGATAGATTAGTTTCTCTTTCTGAGAGTTCATTAATGGTGTATAAAAATGCCATCAATTTCTAGATGTTGTTGTTCTGTCCTGCTACACTTCTGAATTCGTTTATTAAATCTGGTAGTTTTTTGGTGGAGTCTCCAGGATTTTCTATATATAATATCATGTCATCTGCAAATAATGACAGTTTTACTTCCTCCTTTCCAATTTGGATGCCTTTTATTTCTTCTTCTTGTCTGATTGCTGTGGCTAGGACCTCCAGTACTATGTTGAGTAAGAGTGGTGGAAGCAGACATCCCTGTCTTGTTCCTGTTCTTAAGGGAAACACTTTTAGTTTTTGCCATTGAGTGTGATGTTGGCTGTGGGTTTGTCATATGTGGCCTTTGTTACGTTGCGGTATGTTCCCTCTATTCCCGCTTTGCCGAGAGTTTGGCATGTCTATAGATCACTCGTTAGGGACAGCATCTCTGGGTGGGGTCCTTGCACTTCACCCAGAGGGTCCAGCCAGAGTGTGCTGACACAGCAGCCTCTGCCCATTTCACCACTTTATTTGGAGATCAGTCACCAATCTTCTCAGCAAGGTGCAGTGGAAGGTGAAAGTTTCAGGAAGGCAGTGGCTGCACCTGCTAGTGGAAATGGAGGCCAGGGGTTTGGGAAACTTTAGGGGCGATATGAGAATAAATTAGGTCCAGCAGCCCAAGATAGCTTGGGGGTGGCGGAGGTGGGGGCTGGCTGGCTGGCTGGACTGACAGGGAACCGGTGTGCTTGGAGGGGGAGGGCTGGTGCTGGCCTTATCGGGGAGGTCTGGGTACATCTTCCCTAGCCGCACAGCACACACC
>NW_005871663.1:321718-358515 GCF_000147115.1 Myotis lucifugus
TCACTTGGTGTCTGGAACAGTGACGCCCGGCTCGGAGCATGGGGAGAAAATCAGCCCTTTCTTCATGGGGACTTTTTTCATCTTGCATCACGCGTGGTTTTCTTAATTCAGTCTGAGAGGCCACCCTGAGTGGCATTTCTATTAAATAAGATAAAGTACTTGGAAACAGAGTGGGAGAGACACACAGTTAGCTTATCATTTTCAACGTTTAACTTTCTTCAAAAGTTAAAAACAGAATTCAGGCAAAAACACACAACACCCCAAAGTGGGGAAGAATACCTGTCATTTTGTTGTAAATCCTCACCCGAGGATATATTTCCATTGATTTTTAGGGAGAGTAGAAGAGAGAGGGAAAGACAGAGAGAAACATCAATGTGAGAGAAACACATCAATTGGTTGCCTCCTGCACGAGCCCCTGCTGGGGCTGGGGCTTTTGGTCTGCAGGCCGACACTCTATCCCAGTGATGGCGAACCTTTTGAGCTCGGCGTGTCAGCATTTTGAAAAACCCTAACTTAACTCTGGTGTCGTGTCACATATAGAAATTTTTTGATATTGGCAACCATAGTAAAACAAAGACACATTTTTGATATTTATTTTATATATTTAAATGCCATTTAACAAAGAAAAATCAACCAAAAAAATGAGTTCGAGTGTCACCTCTGACACGTGTGTCATAGGTTTGCCATCACTGCTCTATCCACTGACCCAAACCAGCTAGGGCACACCTGGCGTTTCTTTAACCCTTTAGTGAGGGGTCAGCAAGATGGTAAAGCCAAAGCTTTGAGTTCTCTGACAGGGGATTGCAAGTTAGATACAGGCTGCTTAATGTCATATGAACAATAAAACTGCCATTGGGGGAGGTTATCTCTTCTCCTCGGTAAAATGATTTACAGCAGATCCATCTGTACGTTGACATCTGCCTCCCCGGAGTCTAGGCCTAATAGAAACAGTAAATCAACCACAGGTATGTCTTACTGGGTAAAGGGCTGGCCACTGCTTTTGTAAATAAAGTTTATTGGACGCAGTGGGTGTGGGGCTGCATTCATGCTGCAGCCACAGAACGGACTAGTTGCGACAAAGACCAAAGGGCCTGCATATTTGCTTTGTGGTCCCCTGTAGAAACAGTTCTCCAGCTGCTGTGCTGGAGCGTGAAGGAAGTCTCAGGTGGGCCTTCTAGTCAGGCTGCAGCGTGACATATGAAAGTCCTGTGGTCAGCCTTCAGCCTGTTTGCTGGTGTTGCATCATTTTCTTAGCATTGTCTGGTCTGGAAGGCCTTGTGTTTGGAAGGCTCTTGTTAGGTCTTTGCTGATGCCTCCTCTGAAGTTAAGGACTGGCCCTCAGGTGCAGCCCCGGCTCAGGAAATAGACCCTTCCTGCTCTCACATCTGACCTCCCAGAGGGTGGGGTCTCTGTGGGCCCTAGATCAGCAGTCGCCAACCGGTGGTCCGCGAGGAAAGGCTGACGACCGCTGCCCTAGATCATTGTTGTCTGCCTTCCACTTATTGCTTCCTGCCATTGTGTTCAGCCCTGTGTCCTGGCAGACGAGACAGATCATTAAGAAGGATGATGATAATAACAGTAATAACCGCAATAGCGGACTGACATCGCACCTACAGTGTCTGTCCGAGAACACAGCGCTTTACCCGTACCATCCCACTTAGTCACACGGAGTCAAGGGACTTTTCTAGACAAAACCAAGGCTGCTGTTGGTTCTTTAAAGAAACCTTCCTGGTGCTCCTGTGTGGCAGCAGGTGCTACGTCACTAAAGCTCAATTCTCATCACTCTTCGCCCTGGACTGCATGGACCCTGGGGTTGACTTTGCCATTGCTTAGACCCAGGAAATCAGAGGCAGAGCCAAAAGAGTGAGGCTCCAGTTTGGGCACTGCTTATCTGTGAAATGGACATGATATTATTTATCCCCTCCCTGCTGGAGTCTCTGTTAGAGTTAAGTAAAGAGCCTATGGGTGGTATGTGAACCCTAAAAACACTACACAGACGTTGGTGGGTTAACCCCCATCCTGCTCCTGTTACAGCTTCTTAATTCTTTCTGGATCCACGGAGAAAATCAGAATATGCACATACGCATAGGTTTTCCGTATTTTTGCATGTGGTTTTTCAAGGTGTTTGTGGAGCTCCTGCAACTGGGAATTCTTGAGCCATCAGCTAAAAATTGGGGACTTGTAACTGTTCTAAGTCCTTCCTTTTGCCTCCTCTGTCATAATTGAACATGTGTCTACTGAGCTCCTTCTGGTGCAGGGAGAGGCAGTACAGGGAATGGTCCACACATGGCCCTGCCCCCTAAGCCTCTCTAGTCACTCAGCAAGCACCCAAGATAATGTCAAGAGTGGTAAGTGCGATAAGAAAAGCATCACAAGATAATATGCCAGAATATGGTTTGAGAAGGAAGGAGTGACTTCCACTGGGGAGGTCAGGGGAGGTCTTTCTAAGGTGTTGAGACCTGATGGATGAGAAGGAGCCAGTCACTGTATATAATAAAAGACTAATATGCAAATAGACCAAACGGTGGAACAACCGGTCGCTATGTTGTGCACTGAACATCAAGGGGAGCGCAGAACATGGCGGGTGTGGGCAGCAGGCGGCAGAGCACGGAACATGGTGGGCATTGGCTGTGGTGGGATGGTGGAGCAGGTGAGCGAGGGCCAGACCAAGGTGGGGCGCCGGTCGCTGTCATCAGGGTGAGCCTCTGGTGGTTACTGAAAATTCTTTGCTCCCGAGTGCCACAGTCCTGCCCGGAGCTTGCACCTACTGCTGGTGCTGGTCCTGCTCGCACCTGCTGCTGGTGCTAGAGCCACTGCTCGCGCCCGGTGCCAGCCCTGATAGCTCAGTGCCGTTGGCAGGTGCGAGCGGCAGCTGCCGGCCCCAGTAACCCCTGAGGGCTACTCCACCTCCCCCTGCTCCTGAGGGGCGATCGGGGCAGCAGCCGCTGCTCACACCCACTGATGGTGCCGGTCCTGCTCACACCCACTGCTGGCACCAGCCCCAATCGCTCCGCGCCGTCAGCAGGGGCAAGCAGGGCTGGCGCCGTCAGAGTGTGGGAGCAGTGACAGTGGGAGCGGGCTGCCGGCAGGCAGGGGACCGGGTGCCACGGCTGGAGGGGCTGAGCAGGAGTGCAGAGGATGGACCGAGACCTGCCCCTGTGCCCACTGCAGCCTTGCGGCTCACAGCTCCTTTCAAGGTGCACGAATTTGTGCACTGGACCCCTAGTGGGAGGATAATAAGTAGGGTGCTCTAGCCAGCACATGCAAAGGTCCTGAGGTTGGACTGAGCCTGGGTGTGTGAGGGCAGAAAGGAGACCCGGGTGGCTGCTGCCTGGGGCTGGGAGGACTTGGGCCACAGGCACTGAGACCACATGAGCCCTCTTGGCCTTGACAAGAAGTTATTTTTATTCTCTAAGCCTCTGCTGTCCAATGCAAGAGCCAATGGTCATAAAAATTGAAATGGAAATACAATTAAAAGTTTGGTTTCTCAGTAGAAATTGGAAACTGTGTGTACCCTTGGCAGGAATGTAAAATGATACAGCCACTGTGGAAAACAGCACGGTGGTTCCTCAAGAATTTAAAAATTGAATTACCATAGGATTCAGCAATTCTACTTTTGGGTATAGACATAAAAGAATTGAAAGTGGTCTCGAAGAGAAATCTGTACACCCATGTTTACAGTAGCACTATTGACAATGGCCGAAAGGTGGAAGCAACTTAAAAATGTGGTTTCTCGTGGCATTAACCACAGTCACCAGCCGCAGGGGAGAAGTGGCTGCCATGTCAGACAGCACACAGATTGAGAAGGTTTCTGTCGTCACAGGATGTCCCATCAGGTAGTGCCGCTCGTGTGCAGACGGGCTGCAGAGGTCACTTCCACTCCCTGGCTCCCGGGCCCACTCAGCCGTTTGCTGCAGCAAGAAGCCTGAGGGTTTGGAGTGAAGAGCACTCCGGTGTCCAAGGCACGATTCACGCTCGCAGGGAGGGAGTGAGGCAAGCCCCTCCGCGCACAGGCTCTCGCTGCCCAGGTCTGTCCGGCCACAGGGAGGCCGTTTGTCCATGACAGTCTGGGAAGGGAGGGCTGGCCACCAGGGTCCAGGCCACATGCCGGGGGGCCGAAGTCCAGGGGGAACTGGGCAGCAGTGAGCGGTGAGACACTGGGAGGAAGGGGTGTGTAACGAGCTGCTGGAGGAAGCCAGGAAGGCGCCCAGCCCGCGTGGACAAGTTCAGTCGCATTGAACAAGAACATTTCTCCAGCCACGAAATCCATGCACAGCGTCTGCCCGTCCCCAGGGCCTTCTCTTTCCTGCCGTCCGTCATCTCGTTCAGGCCGCAGCAGGAATGTTACCTCTCGTCACCTCTGGCACAGTGCGTGCTGCGTATCCAGTTACACGCTTGTGTGTTTGAGTAACTAAGATGCCTTCTTCATGAGACTGTGTGCTCCCTAAGGCAGGGCCTGTGGCCTGCAGCGGCTGCAGCATCTAGATTAGTGTGAGCCCATGTCTGCTGAAGCAGTATGTGACTGTTGTGCAGTTTGCTTAACCTTCTTGAGCCTCAGTTTCCCCCTTTGTGAAGTGGAGACAGTAATATGTCTGTTTATGCCAGTTGTGTGCTGGAGCTGGCTTGCTAGAGTCAACTGTCCAATTTTCAGGAAATTTGCGAACTGGTTGTTAAGCTATTATTACAATTTAAATAATATAAACTTACAATTAAACAAATTATGTTAAAATCAAAGGTAACAAATACTCAAAATTCACTGCATCCTAATGATCTCACTATAGTTTTCTATAAGTAGTCCCTTCTTATCCATGGTTTCTCTTTCCATATTTTCAGTGACCTGTGGTCTGAAAATATTATGGAAAATTCCAGAATTAAGCAATTCATAAGTTTTAAATTGTGCGCCATTCTGGGTAGCATGAAGTCTCTTGCCATCCCACTCAGCCCCTCCCGAGATGCGACTCATCCCGTTGTCCAGTGTCTCCACCATTTATATGCTCCCTGCTCATTGGTCATTTAGTGGCGGCTCGACTATCAGATTGACTGTCGTGGTATCTGATAAGTGACCCTATTTTACTTCATAATGCCACATTCACATAGCTTTTCTTACAGTCTATTGTTATAATTACTCTATTTTATTAGTTATTGTTGTTAATCTCTTATTGTGCCTAATTTATAAATTAAACTTTATCATATGTATGTTCAGGAAAACACATCATATCTATAGAGTTGGGTACTGTTCAAGACTTAGGCATCCACTGGCGGTCTTGGAATGATTCCCTCATAGATGAGGGAGGGCGGCTGTATTTATGCTTTTGAGGTTATTTGCTACTATTCAGTCTATATGGTGGAAGTACTGTTTATGCCGTGGTACCATGTACCTCTCACCAGCTCCATGTTCAGTAACTTGAGGTTGGTGGTATTTACACCGTGGAAATTGGCAGATGCTACAGGTCAGATCCTCTCTTACCCCCTCTCTCTGAAGTGGTGGTTAACATTTACAGCACACCACTGGTTTGGGGGCTTAATGAGTTCGTGCTTTTGTTAATGGCTTTGTGCATGGGGCCCAGCATGTGCTGTAGAAGTGAAGCTGTTGTTATTATTTTGTTTCGCCTGCTTTCCCTAATCTAGCACTGCTGTTCGTGCGGACAGGAGCTGGACAACCCACTGACCGGCTGGTTTTTCTCTCCCCAGTCTGCCCGACCAGCTGCAAGTCGCACGGCTGCACTGCTGAAGGCCTCTGCTGCCACCCCGAGTGCCTGGGCAGCTGCTCTGAGCCCGACGACCCCACCAAGTGCGTGGCCTGCCGCCACTTCTACCTGGACGGTAGGTGCGTGGAGACCTGCCCAGCCCCGTACTACCACTTCCGGGACTGGCGCTGTGTGAACTTCAGCTTCTGCCTGGACCTGCACAACAAATGCAAGAACTCGCGGGGGCAGGGCTGCCATCAGTACGTCATTCACAACAACAAGTGCATTCCTGAGTGTCCTCTGGGTACACGATGAATTCCAGCAAGTGAGTCCCGGGTGTGGGTTCTCGGTGGGGGGTGGGGGAGTGGGGGGGAGGGGCGGGTAAGGAACGTGGGGCTGGTGAGGTGGTGCTACCTGTTAAAATCTAAAGAACAAAATAAACTAACGAACAAAATGGAACCGGAAGCATGGGTACACGCTCGCGCCTGGGGGACTTGGTAATGAGGTGAGTGAGTTCGGTGAAGGGATTAGCTAAAGAACATGTATGCACAGCCCCTGGACATGGACAATAGTGTGGTGACGGCCAAGGGAGGGGGAGGTGTGAGTGGGTGGAAGATTGGCCAAGGGGGCAGAAAACGGGGACAGTTGCAATAATTTCAACATTAAACAATTTTAATAAACAACCCGTGTGAAAAACCAGCATCCGTTGCTGTGGGTGAGGGTGCTGAGATGACCAGGGCATGTACTTGGGAACCGTGGGAGGGCGCTGAGATGACCAGGCCATGTACTTGGGAACCGTGGGAGGGTGCTGAGATGATCAGGCCATGTACTTGGGAACCGTGGGTCCATGTCTGCCTCCTGTTTTGGTCCTGGCCTTCGCAGCAGAGTCGACAAACCGTCTCTGTAAAGGGCCTGAGAGTAAGTACCTTGGCATCTTGCACATGATTTTTAAAGCTTTCTGTGCTGAGCGTCGGGAGCAGAAAGCACACAGGCAGCAGTCCCTGGCTTCCCGTAGCATCCTTCACATTCGCGGGACGGTCCCCGCTGCTGTGACTCCCTGGCTCTTACACCCAGAGTGGAGCTCAGGTTTGTGTTTCTTCTGACCCGGAGCTGGACAGCGCGTTGAGATGAGCCCGGAGCACGAGAGGGAAGAGACTGATTCTCGGTCATTCCCAGGCTTTCTCGTACTGGGAAGCGGTTCTCTTTCTTTGTTGTGAGTCAGATGGCCTATGCACATTGCAGACATGTGTTCATCTTGTTAGCTTCTTAGATGCTATTTTGGTTTCTTGGGGCTGTAATCAAGCTTAAAAAAATCTGTTTTCTGGTTTTTGTGTTGCGGGTTTGAAAAAACCCTCCACAAAACAACACAAAAACAGATCAGAAGCAGGCGCACACCGAGGGTAAGCTGACCTGCTCATCCAGAAATCTCCCCTACAGACTCGAGAATTAGAGTGTTCTGGTGGGAAGTTTTATTTCCCGAAAAAAAAAATACATCTTTATTTCAGTTCTTACGAGGCTCTCTTCGAATGTTTGTGAAACCTGCAAGTACAACATGTTTTGTTTTATTAGTGTTTTTTTTTTTTACAAAAACCTGTTCCGTGGCTTTGTTGACCAAAAACAGGCAATTATAAATCACTTTGCATGGCAGGAAGACCCTTTTCTTTTTCTTTTTCGGGCCAGTTCATCAGTAAGGTTGGGGAAATGACCATATTCCTTTTGACTCCTTTTTGTTTGTTTTTTTAATGAATCTTCTAGTAAGATGTTTATTTAAAAGACATTGGCTTTAAATAGAAGGAATTCTCTCTGAGAAGCCCAGCAACCTTCACTGATGTTCTCCTGATGGTGTGGTGGCCCCTGGAGCCCGCGCCTCAGGAAATGGGCGCTGTGTCCCGCGGTGCTTGTGACCTTCGCTGAGTGAGAGAGGGCAAAGCAGGCAGTGCTAATTACGACTCTTTATGGCACAATTCTACTTCGAAGGTTTTGAAAAAAATGAATATTTTTTTCTTCTGAAGTTTTTAAAAATAAAAGATGTTCTTATGAAATATGTTAGTCCTATCACATTTTCTAATGTGGTTTGATATCAAATAGGACCAGATATGCTTTCTTCCATTCTTGTGGCTTATCCAGAAATAGTTCTTGGTGTTTTCAGAGCAGAGTCTGGGGGCACATGCAGAGTCCTGGGGAGACGCCTGCCGAGAGCAGTGTGTGCTCACTGAGATGGGGAGGACTCGGTATTTGGATGAATGTTGTGTCCCTGTTCCCTCCCCATCGAATGCTCTGCCCCTTGATCTTTGCACGGCCCCCTTCTTCTGGTCCAGGCCACAGCTTGTAAGTCACTTCCTCTGAAGTCCTTCCCCGTGTGCCCACTTTGTCTGAATTAGTTGTCCAGCTCCTTTTTGGCACATCACTCAGGTTAACTCTTTTCATGGCTTATACCACAGGCTGATGTTGTCATTGTCAATTTATTAATTTTCCTCAACTCCACCAGCAGCTGGACCAGGGTATCAGTTAGCTCCTGCTGCCTGGAGAGCAGCCCGGCACTCAGTACCTCACACTCACTTACGGTTTCTGACGGCTGATGGAAGGTTTGTCTGATGTGGGCAGGGTCGGCCCTGACTGATGGCGTAAGACAGCCAGCGCTCATATCCTAGATGGGCAGCCGGGGCCTCTCGGTGTGGTTTCTCGTCCTGGCAGCCAGGAGGGCATGCTCCAATGTGCACGTACTTTTCAAGCCTCTACTGACATCTCATTTGCTCATGTTCCATCGGCCAAAGCAATTCACCTGGCCAAGCCCAGATTCCCTGGAAGAGGACATAGACCCCACTCGGTGGGAGGCCGAAAGGAACATGTGGCCGTTGATAATGTCCCCAGGGAAAGTCGGTTGTTTTGTTCACCTCGTGTGCCTGTGCCGTGGAGCAGGCATTGGCAGGGCCCAGAGTGTAAATATTTTTAGTCTGAAGGCCATATGGTCTCTGCTGCAGCTACTCTGACATGATGGCATGAGGATAGCCACAAATGACCCATAAACCAGTGGGTGTGGTTGTATAGAACGTTCTTTAAAAAACAGGTGGCCATGGACTTGGCATCGGCTGTAGTTTGTGGATCTCTAGCTTAGAGCGTCGCCTGTCACGTAGTGCTCAGTGAGTAGTTGTAGGACCAACAAAAGAACCGAACTTTTGGTCACAGTTCTGCATCCACTGCAGCTGTGCGGACACCACAGGGTGCACTGCACTACAGTTTGACACTAGGCACCTGGAGTCCGTATCAGACCACAGGTTGAAGACTGTTCTCCACAGGACTGCCCTCGCTTCTGACACCAGCCACGCTTCGGGGTCCTTAGGCCACCCTCACTTCTGATCGACTGGCTATAAATCTGGGGGTTCCCACAAACCCTTTGGGTTCAATAATTTGCTGTAACATCTCACAGAACTAAAACACGGCTGTAATACGTTGCGGGTCCCGAGCCTACTGATGGTACCCCCTCATTTAGGAACGCGCACTGCACACACGTTCCCATAGGGAGCTCCATAGACATCCTCCCACCAGGGCCCCTGCTTATGGCTTGACTGGCTCTCATGGTTCTTATTGTGATCACAGGACACACTTCAAAATGAACCACCAGGGGACTTTGAGGAACAGATCTGTTACTCACAGGTCCTGGAGGGTACATGGTACGCCCAGGCCAGGGGTGGCAGAGAGAGCGAGGGTGGTGGACCTGGGGCTCTGCCTATAATAAGTCTGAGGGTGAAGCATCTGCCGTTTCCTGGTTCTCTCTCTTTTTTTAAAATATATTTTATTGTTTTTTTAAAAATATATTTTATTGATTTTTTACAGAAAGGAAGGGAGAGGGATAGAGAGTTAGAAACATCGATGAGAGAGAAACATCGATCAGCTGCCTCCTGCACACTCCCTACTGGGGATGTGCCTGCAACCAAGGTACATACCCTTGACCGGAATCGAACCTGGGACCCTTGAGTCCGCAGGCTGACGCTCTATCCACTGAGCCAAACCAATTAGGGCCCTGGTTCTCTCTTTATTGTCGAATTTAAAGCATAAGAACAAGAAGTAGGGTCCAGGAAGGGGGAAGCACGGTCACCCAAGTAGTCAGGGATCTGGTGACCCAGGGCTTTCTGCAAGAAGGGCCTTCACGGGTGGAAGGAACCTGATTCCCTCGCTGGTGGGTTTTACTGCTCACTGTATCATAGGCTGGCGTTGTGTTTATTCAAGATGGATGTCCCCTGAAGTGGATGCCTCAGCAATCAAAGCTTGATGTGCGCATACCCGACCTGTACCTCTGGTTACAGCGTTGTCATTAGGGTGCTGGCAGGGTGAGGTCTGGTGACTCCAGGAGTCCCCTGTCTCCACAGGTAGAATGAGATCCTGTCTCCATGCGGTTCAGTGAGTCCCCTGGGGCTGGAGCACAGCAGGAGCCCTGCCGTTGGGGGGAGAAGTGCTAGTCCCCTGGTAATGCCGGGACCTGCTGCCGCAGGGAAGGGGGGAAGCCTGCCGTTGTGGGTAGTGGCTTTTACCTGGGCCGTCTGGCCTCTTCCCTCAGGGGTCAATGTCTGAGACATTATGGCTTCCAGTCCCTGGTTGCGGTGCTATTGGGCGTCAGTGGGTGAAGCCGAGGGGTGCTGCTCAGCACCCTCGATGCTCAGGACGGCCCTCACAACGGATCGTTCTCGGGCCTCAGCTGCTAGCAGTGCTGTGGGCATCCCTTGGGACCCTGTGCAACTGCGTCTGCTGCGTGGAGGGGGGTCCTGTGTGCCCTGACCCTCTGCCTTTGCTTTTTACTCAGCTTGATGTGCACTCCGTGTCTGGGCCCCTGTCCCAAGGTCTGTCACATCCTGGAAGGTGAGAAGACCATCGACTCAGTGACAGCTGCCCAGGAGCTTCGAGGATGCACCGTCATCAACGGGAGCCTCATCATCAACATCCGTGGGGGCAGTGAGTGCAGGGGGTGTCCCGCTGGGGTCCACGGTCCCTGGCGGTGGAGGAGGGAAATGGTCTAGACTTTGCTTCCTGCTTCCTCGGCGGTTTTAAGACTATCTTGAGTCAGTTGTTACCAGACCTGTAATTCAAAGCTCATCTGGTCCCACTCTCCCTGATGAGATTCTGATTTTCCACATTCGTAGCTGGGACATCAGGAATTTGCATTTTTAATAAACGGCAACCTTCCCTATTGCAGGTCTGAGGACTGTGTTTCCAGAAATACCGTCACAGGCAAAAAGGCATTCCTTTGTTTACATGTTCAGCAAACATTTGTGGAATATGTAGTGAACGGGGCAAAGTCTGTGCATGATGGGTCTTGCCAATAAGCAGATCAGTTTATGATATAAACTCAGGCAGTGGTCCCACTATGCGGGGAAGCAAAGTGTGGCAGTGGAGGGAGTGGGATGGTACCCTTTTCTTATAAAGCGCCATATAATAAATTTATTCAGCGTGGCAGACCAGAGGGTATCTATTACAAGTCCTCAACTCTGCCCTTGTAGAGAACATGTGAACAAATGGATGTGGCTCTGTGCCAATAAAACTTTATTTACAAAGCAGACTGGGTTTGGCCAGCGGACTGGAGTTTGCAAACCTCTGAAGCGGAATAAGAGGTTGCTATTTTAGAAGGGTTTCTGGTCAGAGGAGCCATGCTTTGAGTTGGTAATAGCGCGAACCAAGCTAATAGATGGGAGAGTGACATTCTGGGCAAAGGAGGCAGCCAGGCAAAGTCCCGAGGCCGCGTGTGCGTGGTCTGCTGATGGGAGGGTGCGGAGGCCCAGGTGCCTGAAGTAGTGGGAGCAAGTAGGAGTGAGACACAAAGCAGCAGTCACTTACTTAGGGATTTGCTGACCCCGTAGTAAGGACTTTGGATTGTATTTTAATTAAGTATGATTCATTTTGAGCAGGATATGTCTAAGTCATTTTCAGGTTGTAATTTAACTCCTTCCTATGAGAAATTATAGGAAGATTAAAAGATTTCTATAAAACTCACTGGGTATTTTCTCTTTTCCTTAGACAACCTGGCAGCTGAGCTCGAGGCCAACCTCGGCCTCATTGAGGAAATTTCAGGGTATCTGAAAATCCGCCGCTCCTACGCTCTAGTGTCACTTTCCTTCTTCCGGAAGTTACGTCTGATTCAGGGGAATACCTTGGAAGTTGGGTATGTGGGCCTGATTCTGTGTCTATGGCCTGAGCACTAACTAGGAAGTGTGTGAGTTATAAAAAGTTAGGGGTGTTTGCCAAGACATGGGAACAACCTGAGTATCTCTCTATGGATGAATAATAAAGAAAATGTGGTATGTGCATTTATATATGCAGGGAGTATTATTCAGTCATATTATTCATAAAAAAGAGTGAGATGCCGCCATTTGTGACAACAGGGATGGACCTAGAAGGCATTATGCTAAGCGAAGTATGTCAGACAGAGAAAGATAAATACTGGATGGTCTCACTTATATATAGAATCTTAAAAAAACAAAAACAACAACAACCCAAGATCATAGCTAGAGAGAACAGATTGGTGGTTGCCAGAGGCATTGGGGGGAGGATGGGCAAAATGGATGAAGGATGGGCAAAAGGTACGAACTTCCAGTTACAAATTAAGTCCTGGGTATCTAATGTGCAGCATAGTGACTGCAGTTAACAATACTGTATTATATATTTGAAAGATGCTAAGAGAGTGGATTTTAAAAGTTCTCATCACAAGAAAAAAATATTTCTTAACTATGTGAGGTGATGGATGTTAACTAAACTTAGTGTGATAATCAAATGTCACATCATTATAAAATACACCTAAAACTGATGTTAGATGTCAATTATATCTCAAAACTGGGGGGAGAATAGAAGCACTCAATGACGTATACATTATATTAGTTTCAGGTATACACCATAATGATTCAATATTTGTGTATATTCTGAAATGATCACCACAATAAGTCTGTTTCACATCCATCACCATACATAGCTACAAAAAAGTGTTTTTCCTTTGTGATGAAAACCTTTAAGATCTGTTCATTTGGCAGCTTTCAAATATGCAATGCAGTGTTGCTCACCACAGTCACTCTACTGTAACTTAGGGATTTTTAAAGCCAGAAAAACATCTACTAGGAGAAAGTGCCTGGAGAACCTTGAGAGAGAGCAGTGTGTGTTGGAACATGTCTGAAGACCCACCAAGGAAAGTGGTACCCATTCTACAGTCATTCTTGGAAGTCACAGGGGTACAGCCTAACGTTGTGCCCTCCCAGGGCGCCACCTGCAGTGACACGGTGTCTGGCTCTCTGGGCTTCACTGATTTGGCGTGCAAGCCTGACCAGGACCCTTCAACTGCTGCCTCCGGGGCCTTCTCACGTCCCGGTCCCATTCATACTGATTTCACCTGTTCCTTAATGAAATCTTATCTCCTCTGGCCTATAGGATTCTACCTCCCCAAGATATTCTGATGGCCTCCTGGATTTTCTTCCTTATTTCTTGGATTTCCTACCCTTGAGTTTGCGCTGACCCCACTTCAGTTAGTAAAATAATAGAAATCCAGACTAGCCACGTTTCATGCAGATTGAGATGGACTTGTGAACAAGAAGTCTGAGGAAGGCCGTCCAACAGTGTCATCAAGGATAGGACCCAGGCCTCTTCCATCTTTATGTGATCATGGTCACAGAATGGCTGCCTTACATCTGTAGAACTGACAGGGAAAAGGGAAAGGGACAAAGATATATGACAATTGAGAATGTCTCTTTCAAAACATTGTCTGGAACCTCCCACATTCTCACCCCCAACATTGAATTCTGTTTATATCTCCTTGGCCACAATTGAGTCGTGTGGCTGCTTCTAGCTGCAAGGGAGTGGGAAAGCCAATATTTACCTTTTCCAGTCTGTATAGTAGAGGAAGGCACAGGAAGAGGGGGATGTGAATGGTTTCAAGAAACCAATCCATAGAATTGTTTAGACTACGTTCTGGAGTCACTCACCAGCGCCCGTTGATTTTTCTGCCACACAACTGCTTTTTTGTTGAAGTTCAGACCTTTATTTGGATTATTCCAATGATCCTAAGCCGGGCATCCTAGAACTAGACCAGTGCTGTCCAACAGAAATATAATGCAAGTCACATGTGGCTTCAGGTGTGCTAGTAGCCACATTTTAAAAACGTTAAAAGAAATAGGTAAAATGAATTTTAACAATGTATTTTACTTAACCCATTACATCTAAAATGCCATTTCAACTTGGAACCATATGAAATATTATAAAGAAGATCTTTTATACTCTCTTATTTTGCATGCTGTGTGTTTTACTCCCAGTACAGTTCAGAATGGCCACATGTCAGGTGCTCAGCAGCCAGAGGTGGCTGATGTCTTCTGTATCGTACAGCACAGACCTGGATGCTTTCGTTCTCTCATTCATTATGTGCAGGTGGCCCATGGGCACAGGTCTAATCAAGTTACTGAGTTGTTATGAAACCTTCAGTGCTCCTCTCTGCCAACCCAATAAGGTCACATGATCTTAGTCTTGGTTTGGTATCCAGGATACTAGAGGGTTTGAGCTGCTGCAGCTCTCCAGTGACAGAGCAGGCTACTTTGCTCTTCTGTGGGCCCAGCTCAGGTGCCTTTGTCTTTTTAGTCTTTCCCGTCTGTGAAACCCATATCTCAATCCATTGTAGTCTTACTCTCCTCCCCACAAGAGGGATTTCAGATACCTTCCTGGCCATGAACACTTCCTCCAATTCCCTTGGCCCTCCTACCCCCCATTTTATACTTACTAAGTACGTGCCAAGCAAATGGTTAGGGCTGGGTATGTACTGCTGGGCAAGATCAACTCCAGCTATGGTCCCACCATCTTGTAGTTGGAGATTACAAGCCGATGAATGACTAGGTGTGTGTGTTTCCATAGGAACTACTCTTTCTATGCCTTGGACAACCAGAACCTAAGGCAGCTATGGGACTGGAGCAAACACAACCTCACCATAACTCAGGGGAAGCTCTTCTTCCACTATAATCCCAAACTCTGCTTGTCGGAAATTCACAAGATGGAAGAAATTTCAGGAACCAAGGGACGCCAGGAGAGGACCGACATTGCCCTGAAGACTAATGGGGACCAGGCGTCCTGTAAGTGGTGATGGCCCGGTACTTCCAGCCTGGGGACCAGATAGTGTGGCTTCCTTCCCTTCACCTACCACACTGGCCCCCAGGGATTAGCACTGCCTCCCCTGTGAGCTTACACAACTCTGTGTGCAATAGGCTTTCTGAAATACTGAGGACAGGTGTTGTCTCTGTACCAGATACAGTGCCTGATACTGGAAGATGTTACATAAACATTGAATGAATGAATGAATGAATAATACCTCCTTATATATGGCCTTGGATCAAATGTTACAACAGGCCCTGCAGTTGCTACAGCTGGAGACTGTCAGCTGACTGCACTCCTGTGATAGGTTCTCTCTTGAAGGAGTATCTGAGCACTGAGCTGCCAAGGCTTCCGTAATACTGTCACGCGGAGTTGATTCTTTACAGAAGAATGTGGTCCACACTGTGGGAATTCTGAGGATGAAGAGTGAGGTTGGGTGGAGCTTAAGGGAAGACTTGCATTCCAAGCAAAGGAAATTACTCTCTCCAAGATATTGGAGAGTCAAGAAATTGTCTGTCCAAGGTATAGTGATCTAAACTCACTTGGCATGTGCTCATTTGCACTAGAGTTACATCTTCTGACATGTCAGGCTTAAAGGTCCATGTGCATGTCAAAATTGTGTCAGGACTCTTAACTATTGTCCAATTTTCCTTCTCACATTGGTGCCAGCTGCTATTTTTCAGTTGAGCATCTGGCCAGGTAATTGGCTGGCAGTATGGGCCAACTGCCATGACCAGTTCTTGCCCTCACATGGGAGACACATGTGGGAGCAAGACCTGTCCATGGAACAGCAGGTTGACATCTCCTTTTCATCTCCTTTTCATGGACAGTCTTGGGAGTGTAGGGTCACCGCTTTATGCTGAAACAAATGATGAAATACTGATATTGTTGTGTGTTTTTTAAATAAACTTTTCTAGGTGAAAATGAATTACTTAAATTTTCTTATATCCGGACATCTTCTGACAAGATCATGCTGAAATGGGAGCCGTACTGGCCCCCTGACTTCCGAGACCTCCTGGGGTTCATGCTCTTCTACAAAGAAGCGTAAGTATAAAGTAAAAATGTGGATATTGCATATGTGCTCATTGTTCCCCTCTGAGGCTGCTCTATGTCGTCTTCCCACTTGTGGAATAAACTTGTGGAAAAGCCAGAAACTGAAGCAGATAGGTTTCATTAGGGGTCCAGATTGGCCAATCTCTAATAGCAATTATTTTAATTTGCCCTTTATATGTACATCTCACCAGATTTCTTCAGTGAAAGGTCACTCAGTGTACTTAATAGTTTTTTTTTATTTTATTTTTTACCTATTTTGTATTTCTCCATCATTTAAAACATTGGGGGAGGGAAATCCAAGATGGCAGTGGAGTAGGTGGATATTACACTTACCTCCTCCTAGGACTAAAAACTAGAATTACAACTAAAATATAGAGCAATCGGCCTCAATAATCAACTGAAGACTAGCTGAAGAAAAGTCTTATAACCAAGGATTTTTAGAAAAAGCCACATCAAGACTGGTAGAAAGGGCAGAGACACAAAAAGGGCTGGTCCTGCTCCCCTAGGCAGTGGCTGAAATTTTGGGGGGATATCTCAGCCGCTAACATCCCCCCTAAAAGCATGGGGTCTCAACCCCAATCTGGGCTCTCCGGGCCAGAGCGTTACAACTGGGAAGAGGTGCCCATATAACATATGGCTGTGAAAATTAGTGAATCTGTCTGCCAGGGAGAGATGGGAGTCTGCTAGAATGCACAAATCTTGTTCTCAGCCACTCACCCTGTGCTCTAGTGGAAGGAGGGTGGAGCAGATTAGAATCTCCTAAGGAGAGACAATCTCCTAAGGAGAGACTGGGGTTTGTGGCTCTGGAGAGAGAGAGATGAAGGGACAGCTGCCAGGATTCCTATGCTGAGTCCATCTCCCGCACCACAGATGCCATCTTTCTTATATGGTATTACCCTGGGGGAATGCAATGAGACCACCCTCTGGGCTCCCAGTTGTCCCACCCTGTGTAGCATGGGTCCTGCTGAGGAGTAGCTGCCTGGGCTTGGGTGTAGAAGTCCAGGCAAACTCAGTGGCTTTCCGTGACTGAGTTGTGTAGCTTTGGAGTAGAGGCCATTCCACCTACTTTCTGGTGAACCTGACTGGAGGCACCTCCCCTGCAGGAGATATCCACTAGCCCCACCCTCCTGACTCTGGTGGGATTGAGTTGCATGGTCTTACAGTGAGGGCCACTCCCACGAGGGCCACTCCCACCACCTTTCCCCAAACCTGACTGACAGCTCCTCCTCATGGGAGATCCACTAGACCTATCCTCCTGCTGTGATTGGATGGATTCTGGGACAGACTGAGTTGTGTAGCTTTAGTACAGAGACCATTTTTCTTTACATGCTCAACTGGTGCAAAGCCCTCCCTTCACAGGGCCAAATCTTGCTCTTTTTGGACCTGATAAACTCTGCTGGCCTTACTCTGCTGACTCCCTTGACCACGCCCCATCACAAATGTGTGTGAGCACCCAGTGGTGGCAGGTAGACTTTCTATACACTGGGACATTTGCTGAGTGGCCTCAGACCCAGCATTGGCACTGAGTTTGAACCTGTATCAGTCTGGCAAAAACCAGTCACCCCTACCTGGCAATTGAACCTGCCTTGTCCAATTGGAGTACTGCCAGTGGCTCTTTCAGTGATTGAGCCTAACAGGCAGCTGACAGGCAGCGGTGGATCTCAGGGTGCGTTGGGACTTTTGTGGACCTTTTCCTGGGCCTGGAACTTGTGAAAACCAGCCATAGTGCACAGCTTGTTTCTACCTGTGCACAGCCAGGTCCAGCAGAGGCAGCCACAACTGTAGACCACTTTGAAGCTTCAAACAGGTTGCCCAGGGATAGTCAAGGCAGCATCTGACATTGGACTGTGCCAGAGTTCCTCCTTAGAGGCCCCAGAACCAACACTCCCACTAGCCAGCTTTAGGCAACATCAGAGCAAGATCTAGTAAGCTTCACAAGTTGCATATCCAAAGGAAGATCTTGGCAGGCACCAGACCCTGCAGAGGAGAATTCAGCTCTGTGTAGTCAGCACCTGCACAAAGCTCATACACTGCAGTTGGGATTGATCCTCACAGTCAGCCAGTCTCAGGACTGACCCCACCTATGAATGGGCCAATAGCAGTCAAGACTCAATTATATGAGAAGGGCCCACATAACCCTCACAGGAGTCATTCCTGCAACACCGAGATCAGATGATCAAGGAGACTGCACATTGCAGTCCTGCAGGACATATACTGCATAAGTCCACCCTACCAAGACTGAGAGTTATAGCAGATCTACCTAATGCATAGAAACAACAGTAAGAGGCAGCTAAAATGGGAAAACAACAAAACAAGCCCCAAATGAAAGAACAGGAGAAATCTTCAGAAAAAGAGCTAAATGAAGTGGAGACAAGCAATTGATGACATACAGAGTTCCAAAGAATGGTTATAAGGATGCTCAAGGAACTTAGAATTATAAGAGCAAAAGAATATAGAAACCATTAAAAAGATCTGGTCAGAAATGAAGAATACAATATCCAAAATGAAGAATACACTAGAAGGAATAAACATTAGGTTGGATGAAGTAGGGGATCAAATCAGCGATTTGGTAGACAAGGTAGCAGAAAACATCCAGAGTGGCAAAATGAAAAAAGAATTTTAAAAAGTGGGAATAGTTTAAGGCAGTGGTCGGCAAACTCATTAGTCAACAGAGCCAAATATTAACAGTACAACGATTGAAATTTCTTTTGAGAGCCAAATTTTTTAAACTTAAACTATATAGGTAGGTACATTGTTATTAACTTAATTAAGGTACTCCTAAGCTGGCCTTTGCTAAAAACGTCCTTAATCTGATTGAGGTACGTTCGCTGAGGTCGACCCCTTCCAACTCTCCCATCCACACTCGTCTTGTATACTTGTTTCAGATGTGTGGATGGGAGAGTTGGAGGGGGTCGACCTCTGCGAACCATCGCCCGACCGACCGACCCCCCCACGTCTTCTAACGCCACTTCTTCAAAATAGACTCCCCCAGGCCAAAAACCGACTTCTGCGCATGGGCCACAAAGTTTCAATCGCACTGTACGTGTGTGCCCGCACGTGGTATTTTGTGGAAGAGCCACACTCAAGGGGCCAAAGAGCCGCATGTGGCTCGCGAGCCGCGGTTTGCCGACCACTGGTTTAAGGTACCTTTGGGACAGTATGAAGCCTACCAATATCCACTTCATAAGGGTACCAGAAGGAGAATAGAGAGAGCAAGGGATTGAAAACCTTTTTGAAGAACTGACAGAAAAATTCCCTAACCTAGTAAAGGAAAAAGACACACAAGTTCAAGAAGTACAGAGGGTCCCAAACAAGATGAATGCAGAGGCCCACACCAAGACATATCATAATTAAAATGGCAGAGGTTAAAACCAAAGAGAGAATCTTAAAAGCAGCAACTGAAAAACAGTTACCTGTTGTAAACAGTTACAACAGAGCTCCCGTAAGACTGTCAGTTGATTTCTCAACAGAAATATTTCAGACTAGAAGGGATTGGCATGAAATATTCAAAGTGATGAAAAGTGGGAATCAAGTACAACCAAGACTGCTATACGGAGCAAGGCTATCATTTAAAACTGAAGGAGAAATAAAGAGCTTCCCAGGAAGAAAAAGCTGAAGGACTTAATTTCCACAAAACCTGCATTATAGGAAATGTTAAAGGGTCTTCTAGAACAGTGGATGCCAACCGGTGGTCCACAGACCATTGGTGGTCCGTGAGGTCCGAAAGGTTGGCAACCACTATTCTAGAAGGAGGAGGAGGGGGAGGAGAAGAAGAAGAAGTAATAGAGAAACAGAGGCATAAAGAATAAAAACAATAAATACATACCTATCAATAATCACTTTAAGTATAAATTGTTTAAAAGCTCCAATCAAAAGACATAGGGTAGATGAATGGATAGGAAAAAAGGACCCATATATATGATGTCTACAGAGAACCACCTCAGAATGAAAGATACACATAGACTAAAAGTAAAGGGATGGAAAAAGGTATTTCATGCAAATGGAAATGAAAAAAAAGAAAAAAGCTGGGTAGCAATATTATATCTGACAAAATAGACTTTAAAACAAAGACTAGAATAAAAGGTAAAGAAGGATACTACATAATGATAAACGGAGCAGTCTAACAAGAAGATACAACCCCTGTAAAAATTTTGTACCCAACCTAGGAACATGTAAATATATTAAGCAAATCTTGATGGACATATAAAGAGAGAGATTGACAGTAACATAGTTATGGAGGGGTTTTTAACACCCAATTGACTACAATGGATAGAAGTTCCAGACAGAAACTTAGGGAAACTGGCCTTAAATGGCACACTAGATCAGACGGATTTAATTGGTACCTTCAGAGCATTTCACCCCAAAGCCAAAGAATACACATTTTCAAGTGCACATGGAACATTTCCTAGGATAGACCACATGTTAGGACACAAAACAAGTCCCAATAAGTTTAAGGAGATTGAAATAATGTCAAGCATTTTCTCTTACCATAATAGCATGAAACTAGAAATAACAAGAAAAAAACTGGAAAACACATAAAGGCATGGAGGCTAAATAATAAGTTACTAAACAATGAATGAGTTAACATTTAGATTAAGGAAGAAGTCAAAAGATACCTTGAAACAAGTGAAAGAAAACACAACAACCCAAAATTCTGGGACACAGAACAAACAGGTTTAAATGGGAAACTGATAGCATTTCAGGCCTACTCAAGAAACAAGTAAAATCTCTAATAGTCTTACCTTACACTTAAAGGAACTAGACAAGGAACAATAGCAGAGCCCAGAGTGAGTAGAAGAAAGGAAATAATAAAGATTAGAGCAGAAATAAACAAAATAGAGTCTAAAAAATAATATAAAAGATCCATGAAACAAGATATTTTTCCTTGAAAAGATAAACAAGATTGACAAACCTTTAACCAGACTCATCAAGGAAAAAAGATAGAAGACCCAAATACTAGTAAATATAATCAGAAATGAAAAAGGAGAAGTAACAGCTGACAGCACAGAAATACAAAGGGTTGTAAGAAAATATTACAAACAACTATATGCCAACAAAATTGGACAGTGTGGATGAAATGAATAAATTCCTAGAAACATACAATCTTCCAAAACTAAATCAGTCTGAATCAGAAAATCAGAATAGACAGATTGGAACTACGAAATTAAAGTAGTAATCGAAAACCTCCCAACAAACAAAACTCCTGGCTCAGATGGCTTCACAGGAGAATTTTACCAATCATTCAAATAAGAACTAACACCTATCCTTCTCAAACTATTCGAAAAATTTCAAGAGAAAGTCTCCCAAGCTCATTTTATGAGGTCGACAGTATCTTAATTTTAAAACCAGATACTCTACAAAGAAATAAACGTATAGGCCAATATCCCTGATGAACATAGATTCTGAAATCACCAACAAAATATTAGCAAACCAAATCCAGCTATACATTAAAAAGATCATACACCATGCTTGAGTGGTATTTATTTCAGAGATATAAGGTTGTTACAATATGCACCAATGAATAAATGTGATGACTACAGAAAAAAAAAGGAAGATAAATCACATGATCATATCAATAGATGCAGGAAAAGCATTTGATAAAATCTAGCATTCGTTTATGATGAAAACTCTCAGCAAAGTAGGAATAGATGGAACATACCACAACGTTATAAAGGCCATATATGGCAGGCCCATAGCCAACACCACAAGACAGGGATGTCCACTTTTACCACTCTTATTTGATAATAGTACTGAAAGTCCTATCCATGGCAATCAGACAAGAAGAGGAAATTAAAAGGCATCTAAATTGGAAAGAAAGAAGTAAAACTCATTATTTTCAGATGACATAATACTGTATGTGGAGAACTCTAAATATTCCACCAAAAAACTACTAGAACTGATAAATGAATTCAGTAAAGTAGATGGTACAAAATATCCAGAAATTAGTTAAATTTTTATATACCAATATTGAACTATCAGAAATGGAAGCTAAGAAAACAGTCCCATTTACAATTGCATCAAGAAAAATAAGATACCTAGGAATAAATTTAACTACATATGTAGTAGATCTGTACTTGGAAAATTATAAGACACTGTACTAAAAAATCAAAGAAGGCACAAATAAACAAGTATATCCCATGCTCACGGGTAGGAAGAATAAACATTTTTAAAATGTCCATACTATGCAAAGCAATGTATAGCAATTCCTGTCAAGATACCAATGTTGTATTTCATAGAACTAGAACAAATATTCCAAAAATTAAATGGAACCACAAAAGACCCCAAATAGCCACAGCAATCTTCAGAAAGAAGAACAAATTTGGAGGCATCAAATTACCTTATATCAAACTATACTACAAGGCATCATGGTACTGGCATAACAACAGACATTTAGGTCAGTGAAATAGAATAGAGAGCTCAGAAATAAAAATTTACACCTTTTTGATCAGTGAATATTTTGCAAAGGAGGTGAGGTAAAGATGGTCTAAAAATGGTTTTGGGAAAATTAGACAGATACTTGCAAAAAAAATGAAACTAGATCATCTTCTTACACCATACATGAGAATAAACTCAAAATGGATTAAAGACTTAAATGTAAGTCACAAAACCATAAAAATCCTAGAAGAAAACACAGGTCTTAAAAGCTACGACTGTTCTTGTAGGAATCTTTTTTTCTGATATATTTCCTCAGATAAGGGAAAGAAAAGAAAAAATAAACAAAAGAAACTACATCACAGAAAAGCAAACCAACAAAAGGAAAAGAAAGCCCAGTGAATGGGAGAACATATTCATTAATGATATATCTAATAAGGGGTTAATACCCAACATTTATAAAGAATTCGTGGAACTTAACACCAAAAAACAATTAGGAATGGCAAAGGACCTGAATAGACACCTCTCCAAAGAGGGCATACAGATGGCCTATAGATATATAGAAAAAGTGCTCATCAGAGAAATGCAAATTAAGACCACAAGGAATAACACCTCAGAACTATCAGAATGGTCCATCATGGATGGATTTGGAGAATATTGTGCTAAGTGAAATAACCCAGAGAAAAGCAACTACCGTATGATTGATTTCACTTGTATATGGAACCCAAAGAACAAAATAAACTAACAGGCAAAATAGAAATAGACTCATAGATACAGAGGACAGATTGATAGCTGTCAGAGGGGAGAGGGTTGGGGAAATGGGTGAAACCATTGAAGGGATTAAGCAAAAACCCCAAAACTCGGAGACAGTCATCAGTGTTGTGATTACCAGAGGAAAAGGGGTTGGGGAGAGGTTGAAGAGGGAAAATGGGGAATAAATGGTGATGGAAGGAGACTTGACTTGGGGTGGTCAATACACAGTAGAATATATAGATAATGTATTATAGAACTGTACGTCTGAAACCTTTGTAACTTTATTAACCAATGTCACCCCAATAAATTCAATAAAAAATAAAATGAAAATGTTACAGTGCTTCAGAAGACAGGATCACGGACACTTGACTTGACACATAGGTCGGAAAGGGCTTCCCTAGGGCAGCGGGGATGGACTGAAATATGAGGGAAGGGCCAGGGGAGTAGCAACTGCAAGAACTCGACGGGGGGGTGGGGGCGGTCACGTTTGAAGAAGTGACATATAAAAAGGAGGAAAGTGAGTCATGGTGGGAGAACAGACTGGTGGGGGGGGGGCGGTAATGAAGGACAGTCTTTACATGGTCTTGTTGAATCACAAGCATTTGATCTTTATTAAAACCATTGAAGAGAGGGGGGAATGCGGGGAAAGTACCTAACATAATATTGACCATTTAAACTAATTTGAAGCATCCAGCTCAGTGGCATTGTGTACATTAATGATGTTGTGCAACCATCCATCTCAAGAATTTTCTATCTTCCCAAACTGAAATTCTGTCAGCAGTAAACAACACCTAATTTCGAGTATACAGCTGTGCTGAGATTTTAAAAAGATAATGGAAGTGGTGATAGTGTTAATATCAATATTAGCTTCATTTCTCAAGATTATGTGGCATAATCTTGTGAGCTGAGAAGTTGCATACATTCTCTTATGTAATCTTATAAAGGAGCTGCTGATAGTATTATCACTATTGTTATCAGGAAACAATATTAATTACTATTTATTAAATATTATCAAAGATTGTTTAATATTTACTACTATAATTACATGTGTAATATTACACATATGTAATATAATAAAGTTAAATACAGTATATCATGTAATTGTATAATATTAAAGTATTAAATATTATTTATCACTATTATTAAGTACTATTACTATTGAGAAATCAGGGGAGGTGGCTGCTTTCTCTTAGGCCGTTTCTGTGTCATTTTTCCTTGTGCATGAGGGTGTTGGTCAGGAGGATGCAACCCTATAGTCTGGCTGCATCTCTGTGGTCCTCAAAGTGAGTTGAAAATGGTAACCGTCTTCTCTTCCACCGTGACAGCCCCTACCGGAATGTGACGGAGTTTGATGGGCAGGATGCGTGTGGATCCAACAGCTGGACGGTGGTGGACATTGACCCGCCTCCGAGGTCCACTGACCCCAAGTCACAGGCCCATCCTGGGTGGCTGATGCGGAGTCTCAAGCCCTGGACTCAGTATGCCATCTTCGTGAAGACCTTGGTCACCTTTTCTGATGAACGCCGCACATACGGGGCCAAGAGCGATATCATCTACATCCAGACAAATGCCACCAGTAAGTATATTGTGTGACAGGAATTTGTGGGGGAGTCAGGCGTCTTGCCTTTAATATGACGACATTGTACGAAGTTCGTGTTCGTTGCGTAAATGGATGGATGAGTGCTCACATGCTGTGCATGATCTGTGGTAGCGATGGACTCTGATTACGTCCCTCCTGTCCTGGGTGAGCATGCCACGTGTCTCCAGTTTTCTCTGGTGTTAAATAGCACTGCAGCAAACACCTTCATGGTTCGTCTAACCTGTGGATCCCCTCACACCCAGCCTGCAGCTCGCACCCTCCTCACAGTGAACCTGTGTCCTTTCACCTTTCCAGATCCTTCCGTCCCCTTGGATCCCATCTCGGTTTCTAACTCTTCATCCCAGATTATCTTGAAGTGGAAGCCTCCCTCCGACCCCAACGGCAACATCACACACTACCTGGTTTTCTGGGAGAGGCAGGAGGAAGACAGCGAGCTGTATGAGCTGGATTATTGCCTCAAAGGTGAGTGCAGGCCGAGTGTGGGAGCGGCAGGTTTCACACGCATCTGATCCACTCTCTTCCACGCCCGGGGACATATCTCTCCTCTTCCTTTTCCCAGTGTGTGCACAAGAGCAGACTTGCACACACACTCTGTTCCTCGTACGGAAACACACACATTTCTGAACATCACGACATGAGCACACACTCGGAAGTCTCCTGTGGGAACCAGGTATTTCCCATGTCTTGGCACCACTTCCCTCTGGAACTCTCTCCTCCTTCCCCGTCTTCCACTCTCCTCTCCCGTCCCACACCCTGTCCCAGTGGGGAAGCCGCTGTTACCCACAGGAGACTTCCCCGCTGGAGTACAGCAGCTGAGTGTGCTGCGAGGTGGTTGACAAAGTCAGGGAAGGATTTTGGCCCTTAACTTGAGACCCTTATGTTTGAAAGACCCGAGACAGCAGGAGCAACCATCTATTTCCTCCTGTACTTTCTGTTAGACATTTATACTGATGATGATTTTTTTTTAAGTTTTTAATCTTATTTATTTAATGGGCTTCCATCTATCTACAAAAAAAATATTTGAAGCCTCAAACTAGTTTGTAAAAATTAGTTTAAGGTTATTTTAAAAGTAGGTTTTAGAAGACCCTATCAAACTGGAGAAACAGGTCATGTTTTTCTTTAATTGGTTTTTGTTTGTATTTATTTTTCTTTAGATTTTGGGGGAATAGTGATATCCTCAGTCTTTGACCTTGGGCTGCTGGTGAGGCGTGGTTGAGGCCAGGAGCTCTGGGTAGGCTCTTAGCTGGACCTCCGACCTGCTATGGGCTGTGGGCCAGTCAGAGCTTGTCACCTGCTGCCTTATTTTCGGGAGAAGGGGCAAAAGGCCAGAGGGTCTCTGGGAGCTGTCCCAGGGGTAGGGTCAGGGCTATATGTGTGCCTGTGACCTCATTCCCTGCCTGAGCCACGGGTTGCAAACGTTATTTATCTCCTCGACTGCTTTATATAACTCGAGAGCAAGCAGCCCTGAGCAGCTGAACCCGGCAGCAGGGCAGTCAAAGCTCGCCTTTTTTTTTTTTTTTTTTAAGAGCAACAACTTTAATTATTTAATTCATTTTACTTTTTATTCTGGAAGTCTAAATATATCATTACAATTGTGACTATTTAAGTGGGGTTTGATTTCTAATGATCCCAAAGTTTATATAATTAAAAGGAACTTTCTAAGGACAGATAGTGTACGATTCCACTCGTAGGAGGTCCCTAGAGGAGTCAGATCCATAGAGACAGAGGAGGTGCAGGAGCCGGGGGCCGGGGGAGCCGGAGGGGAGGGGCTTCGTGTTTAATGGAAACAGAGTTTCAGTTGGGGAAGGTGAGAAAGTTCTGGAGATGGAGGGTGGTGGTGATTACATGATAATGTGAATGTACTAATGCCGCTGAACTCTACTCTTAAAAATGATTAAGATGGTAAGTTTTACGTTATGTGTATTTTACCATAATTTAAAAAACCCAATGCAAGCACAAATATATAAACTTACTAACACAATATAAATAAATATAGTAACCATAATGAGTAGTTTTTTTTTTTTAGCTTTTTGAGGTATAATTGACAATTAAATTGTATGATATTTAAAGTGTAAATTGTGTTAATTTTGATATACAAATTGTGTTAATTTTGATACACACACACACACACATTGTGAAAGGACTCCTCCCATCTGCTTAATTAACACCCATCACCTCACACATTGATCTTTTTTTCTTTTTGGTGAGAACATTTAGAACATATGTTAACTCTCTTAGCATATTTAAATTATACAACACAGTCTGATCAACTATGTGGCTTTTTATTGTGGTAAAATACACATAACATACAATTTACTCTCCTAACCATGTTAAATGTCAGTTCAGTAGCATTAACTGCATTCACACTGTTGAGCAACCGTCACCACCCTCCATCTCCAGGACTTTCTCACCTTCCCCAACTGACACTGTCTCCATTAAACACGAACCCCTCGCGTCCCTCCCCCAGCCCCTGGCTCCCACAGTCTCCTCTCGGTCTCTATACATTGGGCTGTCCTGGGTGTGTCATCATGCTTCACAGTCACAGAAAACCATGGGACACCACGTGTCATGAGTGCGTGCTGGAAAGGGAACAGGTGTCAGCCTGCACCTGATCAAAAGTCCCTGCCCCTCCAGAAAATTGTCAGGAACCCACCCCCACCCCATCACTAAGGAAATCCAGTTTTCCTGCCCATAGTGCCATGACTGGCCCTCTAACAGTTACCCAGCCAGGTTATTCCATGCCTATTAATAAACATAAGAAGCATTTTTAAGAGTCCCCTGCAGGTTTTAAAGCTGTGTGAGTACTGGGGCTTCCGAGGGGGTACCCACCATTCACAGAAAGGTACTTAGAGCTCATTGTCCATGGGATGCATTGAAGCGGAGAGGAGGGATGGAGCTTCCTTTGCTCAGTAGACACTAGCAGCATGGAAGGCTGGTGGCAGGAAAGGGGACTCGAAGGGACTGTCCTGAATTTTGCCCGTAAGGAGGAGTGTGCATTCTCAAGGCTGTACCCAGAGTGTGGCTGTGTGATTGGACCTCAGGGGTCAAGACAGAAAACAGCTTTGTATCATTAACACTGCTCCAATGAGAAGTTGTTTTGTTTTTTCATTCCCTTTTCTAAGCTTATTTTAAAACTAGAGGCCCGGTGCATGAAATTCGTGCAGGGGGGGCGGGGTCCCCTCAGCCCAGCCTGCACCACCCTCTCCAATCCAGGGCCCCTCAGGGGATGTCCGACTGCCGGTTTAGGCCCAGTATCAGGCCTAAACCGGCAGTCGGACATCCCTCTCACAATCTGGACCACTGGCTCCTAATCGCTCACCTGCCTGCCTTTCTGGTCACCCCTAACTGTCCCCCACTGCTGGCCTGGTAGCCCCCAACTGACCCCCTCCCCCCCCGCTGGCCTAGTTGCCCCTCACTGCCCCCTGTCAGCCTAATCGCCCCCAACTGTCCCCCCTGCCAGCCTGGTCTCCCCTAACTGCCCCCCCTGCTGGCGTAGTCACCCCCAACTCCCCCCCTGCCGGCCTGGTTGCCCCTCACGGTCCCCCCGCCAGCCTGGTCACCCCACGCAGCCTGTTGTTCAGTCGTTTGGTCGTCCCTCACTAACCCCCCTGCCTGCCTGGTCATAGGCAGCCATCTTGTGAGGGTGTGAGGGTTAATTTGCATATCACTGCTTTATTATATAGGATTTTCTTCCCAATCTCCCCTCGTGTCTGTAGTCCAGGGTTTCTCTACCTCAGCTGTGTTGACTTTTAGGGCCGGTTAATTCTCTAGGGTGAGGCTGTCCTGTGCTTTCTAGGATGTCCCTGCCCCCTGCCCTCTAGATGCCAGGAGTCCCCCCCCACCAGCCCTGACAACCAGAAATGGCTCCTGACCTTGCCCATGTCCCGTTGTGCAGCATCACCCCCGGGTGAGAGCCACTGCTCCAACCCACTCCTGGGTTCCTGAATGAGCTGTAGGTTCTTTTATTTGTGCTGTACAACTTGATGGCTCAGTGTAATCATCGGGTCTCTAAGCCGGGCCCCTCAGAATTCCTGGTAGAATTCTGCTCTGCCCTCTGGTCTATCTACTTATGCAGTTGATTGGTTGATTGATTGATTGATTCATTCATTCAGTGGTGACTTGGCTCCCTGTTCTTTTCTAATCCTACCTCCCACCATCCTCTCGTACATCATCTCGCTGCATGGTGTCCTTGGTGTCTCTGACACGTCGAGGAAGTTCCTGCTTTGGGCCTTTGCACGTGCTTTGTGCTCAGTCAGAACTGCTTTACACCAGGATCTGTGGGTGGCTCATTCCTGTGATTCATTCAGGACTGCTCAGCAGTAGACCACCCCCAGGCACCTCTCTTTTGACCCTGCCATCTGAGCCATGGCACGTTTATTATTAGTTTATTGTGTGTTCTGAAGCCTCTGTGCACTAGAAGTTTCATGGGGGCAGGGACAAGCTGGTTACCTTCAATATCCAGTCCCATGGGGATATGGTATCAGACAGTGTCTAGAACAGTTGACATGCATCTTCTCAGCTGGCACCGACTGAGCCCCTGAGAAAGGTCTTACTCTTCACGGTAGGACTTGAACTGAGACCCCAGCCCTGAGCTCTGTCCTGTGTGCCCAGCCCTCTGAGCAGGTCCTCTTTGCTGTGTGTGTGTGTGGAGATTTGAGTCCACCTGCTCTGCCTTTCTGTAGGGTTGAAGCTGCCCTCCCGGACCTGGTCCCCCCCATCTGAGTTGGAGGGTTCCCAGAAGCACAACCAGAGCGAGTACGACGAGGCTGCCGGCGAGTGCTGCTCCTGCCCGAAGACTGACTCTCAGATTCTGAAGGAACTGGAGGAGTCCTCGTTCAGGAAGACGTTTGAGAATTACCTGCACAATGTGGTCTTCGTCCCCAGGTCAGGGGCTCACTGGCTCGGGGTTGGGGGTCGTGGCCTCGGGGATAAGATGAAGTGGGGACCCTGAGAGTACGCAGAGTCCGCGCTGGGCCTCTTCCCCGGATGCAGGGAGAGATCTTGTGATTTCAACAGGAACTTACTAAGAAGAGCAAGCATTCATCAAAGCGGGGGGTGGGGGGAGTTTAAAAGGCCCATCCTCTGCCTCCCGACATCTCCGGGGCTCTTTGTCCAGCCTCCCCTGCCCTTCCAGGTTCTGAGACAAACTTTGTAAGGTTATAGATGCCAATCCTGAGAGATGCCTGCCAGCCAGGCCTGGTTTATCACCAAGTCTCAAGCTCGGAGCATTCTCTCTTTTAAAATCCTCTGTCAGCTTCTTATCCTTCTGGGACTTTGCACAGCATCTTCAGACCCGGAGACTTCTATTTAAAATGCTGTGTTTTCCGTTAGTACGAGGAGGGACTTGCTGGTGTACATTTGATCTACCGAGAGGGCTTGCAGTAAAAATGACTGTAGGCTTTTCATTCATCTTCACTTCTCTGCAAGCAGACCTCTGTCAGTGCCTCAGTTTACTCATCTCTAGAATGGAGATAGCACGTTCCCATCTGCGAGGGTCATGAGACGCCCGAGTCACACAGGGAGTCTCCATCTTGGCACTGTCGGCATTTGGAACCAGATCATTCTTTGTGGCGGGGCCGTCCTGTGCTGTAGCACGGGGAGCAGCCTCCCTGCCTCTCCCCCGTGCGGCCTGCAGCGCCGTCTGCATCATATTAGTTCATTAGTCTTCACACTCACCCCCTGAAGCAGGTGCCCCTCCCGGACATGGGTCCAAAGTCCGTGTTTCTGAGCCGACAACGACTTGCCCCAAGTTCCCCCAGCAGATGTACGAGGCACCTCCTGCCTTTTTACCCTTGACCTCGCCTCTTCACCCTTAAAGACTTCAGCAGCCAGCTGCCCAGAACCTCTGATACCATTGGCCATTTCCAAAGTGGATCGAACCCCAAAAGGCTTACATTGGGATGAAACAAGCTTCTAAAACGTGTCTTCTTGAGCCCCCACCATCACTCCGCATCCAGTAGGCTAGGTTTCCTCAGACCCATCAGCACGTAACTCCTCTTCCTTTCTGTTGTCTTGCATTTCCCTCCCATGGCCCTGAGGCCAAAAGAGCACTGAATGGCACAGAAGCATTGAGGCAGCTACTGTTTTGCCCACTAAGCACGAACGCTGCCGGACTCGGGGAAACGGCATCCAAGGGGACCTCCGAAGGCCACGGCCCGGGGGCTTTTCTCTGATTTTTTTCTCCCTTGTGCTGAGTTCTCCACGTCTGTGGGGGAAGATGTGGTTCAGGTGATGGGAACGTGGCCCGGGGGCCGGCACCTTGGGGCTGCTCGGACAGAATGTGGCTTCCAGGGTGTTAGAAGCAAGAGGTCTGTCTGTACTCAAAGTGGTTGGTTTTGTTTTCACAGAAAAATCTCTTCAGGCCCAGGTGCTGAGGACAGTAGGTACGACTCACCCGTGGGACATCCAGGTGGCCCCTGGCGGCCGCTCAGCGCAGGGCCATGGAGTAGGCAGAGCGGAGAGCGTGCTGTGCCGCCTCCACGACCCAGGGCTTCTGTGGCTTGATGCATGTGAAGGGCCACTCTGCCAAGACTGGGCACTTCACCAGTTCACACCTCAAACGCCTTCACCCTGAAGTGGGATCTGGGCAAGAATGTGGGGGGAATCTTCACTAACACACTTACTAAACCTCGGATCAAGGGGCTTCTTTCTGGGCATCTCCCAGATGCCTCCCCCTGCATCCACTCACCGAACGCGTATCCTCTGTGTGTGCAGAGCGGAGCCTGGTGTCCATGTGCGGCAGGTAGTGGGGAGGACTGACCTGGAAACAGAACGTTTTTTTATTACTTTAATCCTCACCCAAAGATATTTCCCCCCTGATTTTTAGAGAGAGTGGAAGGGAGGGGGAGAGACGCAGAGAGAGAAACATCGATATGAGAGAGACACATCAATTGGTTGCCTCCCATGTGAGCCCCAACCAAGGCTGGGGATCCAGCCTGCAACCGGGGTATGTGCTCTTAATGGGAATCAACCCTGGGACCCTTCAGCCCACGGGCTGATGCTCTATCCACTGAGACAAACCAGATGGGGCTGGAAACAGAACCTTTTTATTGGGGGTGACAAGTGTGAGACAACAGGTGAGAGCCAGGTGTGCCATGTCACTGGATTCCACTGAAGACAGTAAGGCATGCTTCCCTTTGAATGAACTTCTTTTGTTCTCTTAGATACAGTGTTGTCCAGGAGGTGAGGATGGGCAGACAGAACGTGAGGGGAAGGCGAGCTGGTGGGACGAATTAAGGGCTCTTGTGAGGAATAGGAGGCAAGACTGGAAAAGGCAGGGTGGGTCCATGCTGTGGGGTTTTTAATTTAATTTTATTGAGATATAACTGACATACAACATTATATTAGTTCAGGTGTACAGCATAATGATTTGCTATTTATATATATTACCAAATGGTAATCACAATAAGTCTATTGAACATCTCACTTAGTCACACATTTCTTTAGTCACAAAAAGTTCAGTCACAAAAGTTCTTATGATGAGAACTTTTAAGATCTACTCTCTCAGCTTCCAAATATGCAATACAGCATTATTAACTATGGTCACCGTTTTGTGCCTTTACACCCCAGGCAGTATTTATTTTATAACTGGAAGTTTGTACCTTTTGACCCACTTCACACACTTGGTTCACTCACCCTGGTGATTTTATTCTTTAAGCAGAGTGTCTGTTTGTTTGTTTGTTTATTTATTTATGTTCAGGCATCTGTGTAGCCCCAATCTTTCCTCTAGTGGCAACTTGGAATATAATCTTATAGAAAAGAAAGGTCTAGAATTTTTAAGCCTTGGGCCAGACCAGGGTTTCTGGATCGCAGCTCTGTTGCCACTTGGGACCAGATTGTTGTCATTTGTAGGGACTGCCCTGGTCTCCATTCACTGATGCCAGTAGCGCAACCCGTCCCCCAAATAGTGATAATCAAAAATGCCTTCAGATGGGCCCAGTGTCCCCTGGTTCTGGGACTGGGCAGAATCACCCTGGTTGAGAACCAGGTCTAGTGTGAGCTGTGGGACAATAAAATGCTGTGTATGTAGGAAGTGGAAGGATCATTGATGTTTGATCATGGAGGTCTTTCATGACCAATTTGTGGTCTTTTTGGATATAATCCTTTGGGCATATACATATTTTGCCTCTTTGAGGAGCTCATCTTATGTTCTCAGTTGTTGAGATATCAATTCCTCAATTATTCATGAGGCCTCAGCATCTTGGCACTATTTTCAAGGCCCACTTGTAGCTATACAGGAAGGTTTGAATCTTGCTAAGATGAATATATCCTTGGTTTCTATCTGAGGAAACCATTGGTCTTTTCATACAAAAAGGCCACAATGAAATTCATAGTGAGTAAACCTAAAGTAGGGTTTGTTTCCTGACCACACACCTTGTGACCACAGTGCAGTAACAAAAAACTAAAAGTTTGAGCAGAAAAGTCTACTTCCTGGTAATTAAAAATCAACTATTTAGCTCTGGTTGGTTTGGCTCAGTTGGTTGGAGCATCGTCCCATGCACAGAAAGGTCACAGATTCAATTCCTGGTCAGGGCACATAACCGGTTACGGATTTGATTTCTCCGTCGGGCCTGTGCTGGATCGGTGTTTCTCTCTCACATCAATGTTTCTCTCTCACCCTCTCCGTTCTTTTCTCTATCAAAAAAAAAAAAAAAGGCCCAGTTACTTAGATAACTATTGGGTCAAAGCAGAAATAGAAACTTCACTAAAGTCTATTTGAAAAATACGGAAATGCGAAACACATACCTGAGCTTGTAGAATATTGCAAAGCTGGGCTTTGATGCCAGTCAGCAGACATACATTGTTTCAGAGATTAAGTACAAAATAAAAATGTAAAAATATAAATGTATTAGGGAGGGAGGGGAAATCAATATGGCTAAACTTGTAAATAAAATCATAGGGAAAAACACAAAAATAATTAGAAGTAAAGAAGGTGCCATAAAACTAGGACCTAAGGAAGATTTTAATATGTTGCATTCCATGGACAATCCTGTGTTATGAAATTTGAAGCTTTCAGTGAGGTGGGAAATTTTAACTCATCTGAATTGATTCAAGAAGTAGAAAAATTAAATATTCTAATAACTCTGAAAAAGACTAAGAAAAGGTGTCAATTAAGTTTAAAAAAAAACACACACACAACAAAAAACAGGCCCTGGGCCCAGAGTGTTACAGAGAAGATCTTTGAGACTTTGAAAGAGCAACAACTTCCTATAATATGGAAGCTTTTCCCGAGCATAGAAACCTATGGAAACCTACCCCGCTTACTTTCTGAAACTAACATAATACCTCTTAGCAGAACCTGACAAAGATGCTGCATTGGAAGAAAACCCCACGACCAGCTAATATGGGACTTTAGGTCCAAATGTCCTAAATAAAACACTGTTGGCAATATTGTTTGTCTCAGAAGTGCAAGGATGATTTAAGATCCAGCGATATGAACAATGTAATCTAGTTCCAAGAGGCCCAGGAAGGAATATCATATAATTCATTAGATAATGTTAAAAATACTTTCATTTAGGTGGGGGAGGCAACAAGATAAATATTGCCTAGATGTAACCAATAACCAAGCTAACATCATTCTTAAAACTATTCCCGTTAGAATTAGGAGGCGTCCAATGTCATGATTACTAATTAACATTTCTCTGGGTATCTAGCTAGTACAGATAGACACAAAACAGAAATTAGAATTTAAAAGAATGGATATTTGCAGATATTCTAGTGTAAGGCTGGACAAATGCTGGCCCAGGACCCAGCTACCTGTGTGTTGGAGAAGTTTTATTAGGAATGTAGCCACACCCATTCGTTTCCATTGTGTCCATGGCTGCTTTCAAGCTACAGTGGCTGAAGGCCATGGAAAGTTGAGTAGTTGTGATAAAAGCCGTATATCCCACAAAGCCCCAAATATTCACTCTCTAGCACTTACGATAAAAGTATGCTGACCTGTTTACTGGTGTGTTCCTTGAAAACCCAAGGAAATCAACCATGAAACTCTTAGCACGAGAGGATGGGAAGGTAGGGACAATATAAATAAACTAAAGCCTGTGGCTATACGAGCAATAATTAGTATACAAAACAAGGGGAAAGATCTCTTTCATAATTGCCATAAAACCTAAGAAACCCCATGTACAGTTACTGTAAAGAAAAAATTTAAAAACTGGCTGAGATACAAAATTTTACAGTTAAATGGGAAAGACTATTTCGGGTCATTTAAAAAAGTTTGCTGGCAAACAAGAAGAAATCATGCAACACAATGTGTAAAGATTAATATCTTAAGTGAATGAACAACACAGGAGCGAGGATGTGGAAAAATAGGGTAAGGTGGACAGTTCCCTAGAGAAACACAAAAGAAGCAATAAAGGGAAGAAAAGTTCTCACTCAGCAGTACAAAGAGATACAAATAAAGCAGTAGAGTGATGTTTCAAAAAAATACCTCAGGTTGAAAATCTGAAAAACAAATAAAGGAAAAGGAAGCCCCACTGACCTCACTCAGTGTTACCTAGTGCAGCCAGTAACCACGTGGACATCAGGCCTCATGGGCCGCGTGAGACCACAGTTAATCTAAGGTCCAGATAGAAATTTAGCCCAATGTATTAAGCGTAACCTAGTGACTTCTCCTTGAGGAATCTACTTTTAGGATCAAATAAGACAATGAGACAATGGTCAAAGCAATATTTGTAATACCAAAAAAGAATTGGAAAAACACTCATTTTAAAAATATAGGAGGATGGTTAAGTAAATTATGGCTTATGCATAAATTGGAATATTTTAGTTTTCCAACTTTTCTGCAATGAGCATGTGCTACTTTTGTAATGAGGAAAAACCTCGTTTCACATTGAAAAAGAAAAAACGTAAATTCTGTTCTAGTTAGTATGTCTTTTTTGTTTGTTTTTGTTTTTTTAAATATACTTTTATTGATTTCAGAGAGGGAGGGAGAGATTGAAACATCTATGATGAGAGAGAATCACTGATTGGCTGCCTCCTGCACGCTCCCTACTGGGGATCAAGCCCACAACCCGGGCATGTGCCCTTGACCAGAATCGAACCTGGGACCCTTCAGTCCGCTTGATTCTTACAGGCTTTTGGCATCATATTTTGAACACTCACCCTGGGTGGTCTGTTACTCTGCAAAATGAAAACCTGAAATTGAGCAGGTTGAGGGTAACATCGTGGTCCGTCTACAGCGATGGCCCCGGCCCCGCGCCCTCTCCGTGGGCCTGCCCCCTCCTGAGGCTTCGGAGGGCATCTTGCAAGCGGCTCTGTTGTAATTCCTGGCCATTTGCATTTTAATTCACCTGCTCCCTCACATCCCCTGCTCCAGTCCTTTATTCTAAGCCCCTTACTCGCCAGTAGCATTTGTTTAAAGATGGTGATTGCATGACGCTTTGTGTCCTGATGTCGCGACAGGTCGTTGAGGAAACGCAGGGCCCTTGGTGACGAAGGGAACATGACGATGGCTGTGCCCACAGCTCTGGGTTTCCCCAACACCTCAACCATCGTGCCCGCAAGCTCGGAGGAGCCGCGGCCCTTCGAGAAAGTGGTGAACAAGGAGTCGCTGGTCATCTCGGGCCTGCGCCACTTCACTGGCTACCGCATCGAGCTGCAGGCTTGCAACCAGGATTTCCCCGAGGAGAGGTGCAGCGTGGCGGCCTACATCAGCGCCAGGACCATGCCCGAAGGTGGGCGGCACCCCACGGGGCCGGGATACACACGCTGACCAAGGAGGGGCCCCGCCTCTTAACTGATCTGCCCCCAGAACTTTTTATTTATTTTTAGCTTTTCCCAGCTGTATTGAGAAACGATTGACATATAACATCGTGTAAGTTCCTGTAACTCAGTTTACAAGGTGGTGATCTGACCCCGTCCTATATGCACTGTGATTATACGGCATCTGCCCCCCTACCATCAGCTAACACCTCCATCACGTCACATTATTCCCAGTCCTTCTTTGTGGTGAACATTTAAGTTCTCTCTTAGCAACTTTCAAGCACACAGTACAGTATGTTTAACTATAGTCACCGTGCTGTACATGAGCTACCTAGGAATTATTCATCTTACAACTGGAAGTTTGTACCCTTTGACCAACATCTCCCCACTTCGCCTCCCCCAGCCCCTGGTAGCCACCAATCTACTCTGTTTCTAGGAGTTCTGCTTTTCAGTCATTCAGTACTTGTCTTTCTGTCTGACCTCCAATCGGGTGCCTACTGCCTGCAAGGTCCATCCATGTTGCC
>NW_005871663.1:358689-410761 GCF_000147115.1 Myotis lucifugus
CCTTTCTCATTTTCAGTTACACTAGTCATGCAGAGCCATTATATCAACATTAGAAAGTACACACAAACCATAAGAAGAAAAAAAAAAGAAATATATATGGTATTGAGGCTTCTAGAATTAGTCTGAGTTCTCCAGAGTAACAGAACCAATGACAGACAGACAGGCAGAGATATGTGGACAGCTCTTTGAGGTGAGTTTTACATGTTCATTCTCCAGCCAGGGAAATGGAACCTAGGAAAGTTATGTAACCAGCTCAAAATCAATAGCTGGTAAGTGGTGGAGGTGGGATTCAATCCAGGGATCAGGTCCCTGCCTCTAACCACTGCCCCTTACAGCCAAGGCAGATGACATTGTTGGCCCCGTGACCCATGAAATCTTCGAGAACAACATCGTTCATTTGATGTGGCAGGAGCCAAAGCATCCGAACGGTCTGATTGTGCTGTATGAAGTGAGCTATCGACGATACGGAGATGAGGTAAGACCCTGGGCCCTGGGCGTGAACCTGCAAGGCTGTCATTGGTGCCTCCTTCCTGTTCTTAAATTCTGGCCCAAATGCTTCTCGTTAGATGCTCTGCTACATACCTTTCCAGGGAGACGGTCAGAGATGCCTGTCCACAGACTGCGTTCAGCAGCTTCTCATGTTGCCTTTTAGCTCTGCCTACAAGTTGAATGGTGGCTGCCTGCATTTGTGTCCCTCCTGACATGACAGGAGACTCGTCTCACTTTAGCGAGAGTTACCTGATTCTGGGAACAGATAACTGAGAACTTTAATAAGTGACTGTTTGCTGGGTGCCTGTCTTTACTACCAGACGCTCTGCAGGGTGGTGGGTGAGCGCCAAGATGCACAAGACATGGGATCTAAGAACTGAAAAGCAGCTAAGCTACCTGAGGGCTCACTGTGTGCCCTGCGCATGCTAAGCTCTTCACCTGCATCTCATTTATTGCATCTAAGATGCCACGGAGGCCCCGTTATTTTTATGAGCCGCTAAGAAGCAGGAAGACACTGCCACCCCCAACTGTGGTCTCCAGGGTGCGTCCCAGTTTCAGAAATGTCAGATGTGAAGACGAAATGCCTCTTGGGTTCGATGAAAGGCAGTAAATCCTCAGAATAACAACGTGAGCGTCATACAGAGGCTTCCAGAATTTCAGTTGTGTCCAAGGCCATCCTAGTAAGAACAGAGTCAGGATTCAAACCCAAACCTACCTGGTGTTCTAGTCCAGGGGTGGGCAGCTTTTTTCTGTAAAGGGCCAGATAGTCGATGTGTCTGGCTTTGTAGCCAGACAGTCTCTGTTGCAAATATTCAACTCTGCCATTGTAGCTTGAAAGCCACCATATACATGATACGTAAATGAGTGGGCGTAGTGTGTGCCAATAAAACTTTATTTAGAAAAACAAGCAGTGGGTCAGATTTAGCCTGTGGGCCATCGTTGGCCAGCACCTTACAGAGGTTATAACAAAACTGTCCAGTGTCTTGGAACGTTGGCAATCCTGTAACCAGGTGGGCACAGCATGGCTTCCCCAAGCCAGAAAGGTGAGGTGGGCCTCCCTATGTGGTCCCAAATACTCAGCTTTGACCGTGATTTAAAACTGCAATCAGCAAACGATGGCCTGTGGTCCAAATCTGGCCTGAGGCCTGTTCTTATGGCTGCAGTGAGTTGTAAAAAGAAACAAAGAAGAATGTATATCTGCGAGTACAATGGCCAGCCCAGCCTCAGTATAGGAGGGGACCTCTCAGGGTTGCATAAAGGGAGGCATGACTCACAGAGGGTCATTATTGTAAGATGTATTACTATCTTATTCTGTATATATTAATCCCATGTGTCCTAAGGAAATAATTGGGAATTGGAGGGGAGTGTAAAACTTTATTCATGATATTTTCATCACCATCAAAAAGTGCAAGGCACGAGGTGGATGTCCGTTGGAAGTGGACACATAAACCAGGGCATATCCATAAAGTGGGTGGATGTGCAGCCTTTTATAAGGGTGTTTGGGAAGACCTTTGTTCAGTATAATGTAGAGGCTGAGATTACAGGCTCTGGGTGTTAGATCCTCGTCTTCCAGCAGCGTCAAGAACTCCCCCACTCCAGCCCCCCCTACCCCCCACCATCAAACTAGCTTGTGGCAGAAGGGAAGCTAATTCGTTCCCTAACCAAACAGTTTAAGGAGTTCAGACATGGCTGGATCCAGAATTCCTTTGTACCAGCTGCGTTGTAAGTGTCCTTGCAGTGAGCCCAGCAGCTCTTAGCTGTCCTTCTTTGGTTCTGTGGTATCAAGTCTCATATCCGCTCAGCGCCAAGCCTACCAGAAGCGAGATCATTGGTGTCCCAGCATGCCCATCCAGGCTGAGCCATGTGACACCCAGTGACCAATCACATGACCAGGGGAGTGCTGTGTGCTGATGGGGATGAGGATTATTTTTTTAATCCTCACCTGAGGAGCTATTTATTGATATTTATTTTTTTATTTTTTTTAGAGAGAGAGGAAGGAGGTGAGGGAGTGAGAGAAAGAGAGAGAGATTACCTCCTGTATGCTCCTCAACTTGGAATGGAATCGTCAGCCTAAGTGCACATACAGGGAATTGGTGGACTGATCATTGCTCCAACCAACTACGCCACCCGACGGTGGCGGGTTCATGAGAGGTTATTTAATAACAGCCTTATTAAGATACATTCGCCTACCATGAAATACACCCATTTAACATGTACAATGTAATGGTTTCCAGTACATTTACAGACTGGTACAACACTTACCACAGCCGATTTCAGGATATGTTCATGACCTCCCCCTCCCCCGCCATCACCCCCAATCTTCTCCGCCTCCTCTCTCTTCAGTTCCTGGCAACCACTTGTCCACTCTCTGCCTCTGTGAATCTGACTGACCTGGACGTGTCATATGAATGGATCATATAACATGTAGCCTTTTGTCTCTGGCTTTTTCATTAGCATAATGTCTTCAAAGTTCATCTACATTGTAGCTTATATCAGTAATTCATTCCTTGTTATGACTAAACGCTATTCCATTGTATAAAGAGGCCACATTTTGTTTATCCATCCATCTGTTGATGGACATTTGGTTATTTCCACCTTTTGGCTCTTAGGAATCATGCTGCTATGAACACGCATGTACACGTCTTTGTGTGGGCATATGTTTTAGTTCTCTTGGGTGCATGCCTCGGAGTGGAATTCCTGGGTCACATGGTAACTGGACATTTAACGTTGAAGGAAATGCCAGGCTCTCCCAAAGCAGCTGCACCCTTCGCTGTGCCCACCAGCAGCGTGTGCGGGCTGTGATTTCTGTGCGTCCTGGCCGGCCTGTCCGGGTCCGCCTTATTGGAGCCGTGCCAGTGGGTGTGAGGCGCTGCCTCACTGTGGTCTTGGTTTGCATTTCGGTGATGGCTCGTTTGGGTCTAGTTCTGTGCCCTTCCCTAACCAATGGGACTCTTCGAGCCCTGGAGCCCGGGTGGGGTTGAGGGAGGGAGGCAGGAGACACTCAAGGGGAGGTACAGCTACCAGAGGAAGTTTGGGGTGTTGTTGGAAGCAGGAGGAGAATATGGACTCTGTGCAGTGAGTGACAAGAGTTTATGCTGCAGACTGTCCTGATTTTATTCCTGCTGCTATGACCAACTCTCCCCACCTGCCTGGAATTTTTCAGGATTGAGACGAAGTCCTACGTCCTAGGAACCCCTCGGTCCCTGGTTGCCCTGTTGGCATTGGGCCCACTCCTGTGTCCTCCAGCTGCCGTGGGCTGTTCCTGAAGCCCATGGGTCAGCAGTGGGATCCCCATCATGAATCCCCATCCTCCTTTGCCCGGACCCCGATCCCAGACAGACCAGCCCTTTTCAACATGCAGGGGAACAGAGGGATGGGGGCGCGGTGGGGGGTGGGGGAGGGGGGTTAGGAGAGAGTGAGAGGTTACTGGAACTTCTTAAAAAGCCTGTTCATAGCCACGACTGGTCGATGGCCTCCAACAATCTATCTTAGTTTTTGTCTAGCATCGCTTTGATAAAAGTTAAAAATGTTTTGCACCACTATGGCTTTGCCAGCTTTACAAAACTCTCACTGGCTTCTTTTTTTTTTTTTTATGGTGTCTGTGAGGAGACTTATCAAGTTCTAGTTGCTTCCATCATGCTCCCTTCTCAGTCCCCACCCCTGAAGCATCTGAGGCAAATGACTGAGGTTGGAGGTTGCATGTCCCCTTGTCCTGGAGAGTTGCTACCTTTGGCTTCTATGTTTACTTGTTTGTCGCTTTCTACTTGGTGACTCATCCTTGTAAGAACCTTTGGACTAGAGCTCCCAGCCTCGCCTACAGCCGGTTTGTTTTCTGGTTGCTGTTGTCACATGATGGGCACGGGCGCTCTCAGTTCTTGCTCTCCTAACTTTTCCAGGCCAGTTCTCTGCACGCACTGTGAGCTCGGAGTTGTTTGGAAAGTTTTCAAAACTTGGCCCTGTGAGCCTCCTGCCTTTCCTAATAAGCTCTGGGTTCATCTCTAGCTGACGGTTTACCGCTGGGGTGTATACGCTCACCTTCTCTCTCATCAGACATTTAGGTAGGTCCCGCCTTTTAAATGAAGTGGAAGAAAGGTAACAACGGTCAGGAAGGGAGGAGAATTTAAACTTGTTAAGACATCAAGCCGTGTTTCCGTTTGGTTCTGGTGAGGCAGAGGCCAGGAGGCGCAGTGGAGAGCTTGAAATGCGATTTAGGGGACAGGGGTTCCTTCTTTCCTGCCTCTGGGACGTCTGGAGGTCTGGTGAAAATATCCCACAGTGGGCATGGCGCGAAGACAATTGATGGATCCTCCTCTACGACGTCCATGGAGGGGGACACGCAGGTGGTGAAGGGGTCCTCGCCGCTGGGCTCCGAGGGGCTGGGGACAGGAGCCGCCATCCGGCCGCGTGTGCTCGGTGTCCAGTGCACGTGTGCCACGCTGTGCTCTGTGCTCGCCAGCTCGATGCACCTCGCCCGGGCCCTCGGGCGTCATCTTCTCCAGGGTTACAAATGATGTTGTTTTGGAAGCTTCCTTCCTTGTTGGCGTTGAAGGTTTACTCAAGGGCAGCACTTAAACCTTTTATTCTGTAGTTCCTGGGGATTCCCATTGGTTTCCATCTGTTTTCTACCCATGCTGCCCTGGCTGCACTGAAAGGTCACTTCTGCCTTTCCAGTGACGAAATGGAATGCTAAAAGAGAAGAGAATATTAACGCACAACGCACACTCACTTAAGTTCCCTGATGAAGATGCGGAAGGAAGTGACTCCTGACCCGTCCAACGCAGAAAACTGATCCAGAGCCAGAGCTTGGGCATCAGGGTCAGGCCTCACTGCCATCTTCAAAGACAGGTGCTATTCGATCATTTCTTAAGAAAGATCAACTTCAAGAATGGACAGGAAATGTGGTTTATTATGTTTACATCTAAGCTGATTTTCTGAATGATTTGTGAAGCTGTTTATAGAAGATGAAAAATTAAGGAGCTCTCTGGCCCAGATTCATAGCTATTTGACTTCAGAAATTATTTTAGCTTTCTTATCAGTTTCATAGTCATTTCTGAAAACACTTTAACTGCATATTTAGGGATCAAGGGGCAATGTGCCGTGAATGATCTTATCTTAAGAAATATCCTATATAATAAAAGACTAATATGCAAATCGACCGAATGGAGGAACGACCGGTGGGACGACCAGTCGCTATGACATGCACTGACCACCAGGGGGCAGACGCTAAACGCAGGAGCACTGCTCAGCCAGAAGCCTCTCCTGCCTCTGCGGCAGCGCTAAGGAGCAGCGAGCAGGCGGGCGGTAAGGAACGAGGGGTCCTGGACTGCGAGAGGATGCAGGCCGGGCTGAGGGGGACTCCCCCACACACACACCCCCACACCCCAGTCCACGAATTTTGTGCCCTGGGCCTCTAGTATGGTAATAAAGTTGTACTTAATGTTGACTACTATGATTCCTACATGGAGCAGTTATATGAATAGTTGTAACCAAGAATTAACATTTCAGTTAAGCAATAAAGGTTTTATATTCTGCATTTTCTCAAAAAAACAAAACAAAAAAAAAACTATCCCACAGTGGGAGCAAGAAGTTTTGGAGCCAAAAAGTTTGGGGTTGCAAGGCCAGCCCTGCCACTCACCAGCTATAAGACCTTTGACTCATCATTTCACATCCTCAGTCACGGTGGGCAAACTATTTTTATATGCCTGGTTTTGTACAACTTGTGGGCTAGGAAATGCTTCCACATCTTAAATGGTTGTAATAAAATGGACAGAAGAATAGTATTGCGTGGTGCCTCCACTGTGTTTGATTGCAGATGCTGCAGGTGGGGATTTGTCTCTGGCTGCTGGTGGCGGCGGGTTGAGTTAGTGGCAGTGACCATCTTCCCCGTTGAAGCTGAAAATATTTACTCTCTGGCCCTTTACAGCAGAAGTTCCGACTTTCCCCTAAGCCTCACTTTCCTCGTCTCTAAGGAGAGCTAAGCCATGGGGTTGTTGTAAGAATTACATGAAATAATCTAGGTCAAATGTTTGGCTGTGGTTTAGGAAGAGTGGCTGTTATCAACCACAGTAACCTGTGTTCCGGTAGAGCTAAGGTTCTACAATTCCAGAAGCCTCCAAGTTTCTTGCATGTTGCACTGATTGAGCCTTAACTCCTGTGTGTCATTCCTGAGCAGATCTTGTCCATGACATTCCCACGCAGGCTGGGCGCTCCCGCGCATACGGAGCTCAACCCGACACTCGTGTCTCCTCCTGTCTTCCAGGAGCTGCACCTCTGTGTGTCCCGCAGGCACTTCGCCCTGGAGCGGGGCTGCAGGCTGCGCGGGCTGTCGCCCGGGAATTACAGCGTGCGAGTCCGGGCCACCTCCCTGGCGGGCAATGGTTCCTGGACGGAAGCCACCTATTTCTATGTGACAAACTACTGTGAGTCTGCTCAGTGACTGGGACTAGTAGGGGCTGGGCTTGCTGCTGGGAACAGCAGAACATTTCTGGGAATAGTCGGGAGATTCTAGACCAGGGGGAGCGGGACCTGGGTGGGCAGGGGTGGGGTGTGGCCTCTGCTTGGCTGGCTGGAATTTCTCGGACCTGGCGTGGTGGGAGTATGGAAAGTGGGGTGATTCTTGCTGGGATGGTTGTGGTCAGGGTCAGGACTAGGATGAGGTTTTTGACACCAGCTGGGTGTCTTGCACTGTGATTCTGACGCTGCCACTGGAGTTAGCACAGAACCCACAAGGTTAAGAGCACAGTTTTCAACAAGACTGCTCTCACCTAGATGGCAGATGCAAGTTTGGGGATTCTCCAGGCCACCTGCCCTTCTGGCCAACTGGCCACAAATTCGGGGTTTCCGACCCTTTCCTATTAGACCCTTTGCTAGAGTGGCTCACAGAGCTCAGGAAAGTGCTGTAAGTACAAACACAGTCAGGAGCACCCAAACGGAGAGACAGCCTGGACACAGGGCTGCCGTGTCCTCTCCATTGAGTAGGAAACGTCATGTCACCCTCCCGACATCCGCGTATTCATCCTCTGAGCTTTGCCGTCGGAGTTTTCCTTGGGGTTTCATTTTCTAGGTGTGATTGATCGAAGCACCGAGTCTCGAGCCTCCCCCCTCTCTCGAGGTCAGGCGGGCTGAAGGTCTCACCCTCCCCTCACAGGCTTGCTCTTCCGGTGACCAGCCCATCCTGAGTCATCCCACCTCTTAGCATAAGCTCTGGTGTGTTCCAAGAGGCTCATCAATAACCGACACTCTACTCCTTAGGATACCAACCATTTGTAATCTGCCTCTTAAGAACCAGGGACACCTGAATAAAATGCACAGGAGAACATCAGAGTGGCAAAAATGTTTGTAGCATCACTGACAGAGTTAATGTCCTTAATATAAAATGAATATATGGTTGACTCCATGGGTTTGAACAGCGTGGATCCACATATATACAAATTTTTAAAAATAAATAAGTGTATTATCCTTTATGTTTTTCTTAATGACATTTTCTCTTCTCTAGCTTATTTTATTGTGAGAATACAGTATATAATACCGATAGCTTACAAAATATGTGTTACTCATCTGTTTATGTTATCCGTAAGGAGGCTATTAGTATTGGAGTTTTGGGGGAGTCAAAAGATGAATGCAGATTTTCAGCTGTGGAAGGGGGTGTCGGTACCCCTCACCCTTGTGTTGTTCAAGGGTGAGGAAAAGATAGCTGTCCTAACATAAAAATAAACAAAGAGCATAGATATCCCATTTAAAAATACATAGAAAACATAAGAAAAAAGTCCATATTCTCTCAAAATCACACTAAAAAAGAAAAAATGCAAATTATAACAAGTTGTAATTTTCAAGTTATCAAATTGGCAAAGTTGTTATTGGTTTCTTTATTTTATAATTACAATAATTGGTGTTGTCCAAGAGCTCAGGCACATGGAATTGTTCTATGGGCGGTGAGTACTAACATGTTTTAATAACGTGCATGAGAAGTCTTAGCAGGGATCTCACTCTCTGAGCCCACAGCTTGGGCCCTAGAAACGTACAGGAAGGAAACAGCTGTCTAAGACAGACACGTGTTCACAGAAATTCAGCACCGCGTTGCTTACAATAGCCAAACATCTGGACCGTTAAATGCTACACTTAGATTACAGGTGACCCTTGAATAGCACAGAGGTGAGGGGTATGGACCCTCCTGTGCCATTGAAAATCCTTGTATAACTTTCAACTCCCCAAAAACTTAACTACTTATATATAACTATATATATATATATATATATATATATATATATAACTATATATATATAATATATATTACATACTGTATTCTTATAATAAAGTGAGCTAGAGAAAAGAAAATGTTAAGAAAATCATAAGGAAGAGAAATACATTTACAATACTGTGTGTATTTATCGAAAAAAAGTCTATGTATAAGTGCGACCACACAGTTCAAACGCATGTTCAGAGGTCAACTATACTTTTTAAAGAAATTCACATCCTATAACGGGGAGAGAGCAAGGCACCAGGGTGCAAAACGTAAGTAGGTGCTCACGCTCCGGGGGTGACCTGCTCTTGCACGACCCAGAGCAAGGGTTCCTTTCATTCTCTCAGATTCTGCTGAGACAGGCTGAGTCCTAACCCCTCGTCAGCCTCCAGCTTTCCTGCTCCTTAGGAAAAAGGGAGGGGAGGGGGGATATTTAACTGCACAACTGCACAGAAGCAGGCCATTTCTATGTCTCATGTCACATTCAATCCCCAAACATCTGTGGAGACTCAGCCGGCCAGAAGCCACCGCACACGCACTGAGTTTGCTGCCAGCTACGGAGGTGCGCGGTGCGGGAGGGCGAGATATCTCAGGGTGGAGCTGGCCACCGGAGGCAGGATGGGACGTTGGTCAGAGCTTACTCCGATGGCCTGGGTCAAACGCATGCTGCCCTGTGGGTCAGTTCTGGGGCTTTGGGCAAGGCCCTCTCCTCCCTGAGCCCGTTTCCCAGTCTGTTGGCTGGCAGGCAGAGCACCTCCCACCTTGCCGTATGGGGCGATTAAATAAGGTCACCACACAGAGACTTCAAACAGTGCCTGTTCAGTGAACTGCTATTGTTGAAGGACCCAAATGACGAGATTCCTTCTCTGACTTCTCCCAACCCATTTTTTCCTTGGCTTGGAAGAGACTGAGTAGATGGGCCTGTTTACAAGTTCTGACAACTTGGCCTTATATGCAAATTTAAAAAATAAAGGCCACATAGCATTTCTTCAGCTGGTTTAAAAGAGGTTCTTTGGGGAAATGCACTTGATCCTGCCCGGTGCTCTTCCTGGCAACAAGGTCACCCACCAAGGTCCGTGGGCCAGCCGTCGAGTGAGAAGGGGCAGGACCCCCCAGCACACAGAGAACACTTCCTGGTGGACTTTTCATCCGCCAGAGCTGCTGTTTGGAATCAGGACAGTCTGTTTAATTTGCGAGGCTCAGTGCAAAATGAAAATGCAGTACCCTTGTTTAAGAATTAAAACTTTCAAGATGATGGCCATGGAATATGCAACCCAGAGCATGGCCCTCCAGAGAGTGGGCCTGGGTGGCGCCTGGGTTGCATGGTGAGGAAGCTGGCCCTGGGCGGGAAGATAGGCGGGTGGCAGGGTGTGCTTCCTGACTGCGGCCCTCTGAGCCCTGCCCAGCCCCAAGGAGCCAGATGGTGTTTCAGGACTGCTGGGAACCGGGGCCTAGGACACCAGCAGGGAGAGGCTCGGGGACAAAAAGAAAATGGGGGACAAGTGTGTGTGGCCACTGTTACATTTGTGACTGTGATTTGTGATGTGAACACGTTTTGATACGAAACATGTGTTGTCTTACTCTATTTCAGTAGACGTCCCCTCCAATATTGCAAAAATCATCATCGGCCCCCTCATCTTTGTCTTCCTCTTCAGTGTTGTGATTGGAAGTATTTACCTGTTCCTGAGGAAGAGGTTAGTGCAGTGGGGGATGCTGAACAGTCGGCTTTCCAGAAAAATTAAGCTGATATATAGATATAGATATAGATTATAGATATAGATATAGATACAGCTGTATCTGAATTTGTTATAAATTTTGCTGATCTCAAGGATGTGTAGCTTGCAATTTACAGATAATGGCCGTAATAGAATATACAATGCGGGTTTATCGTAAATTCCCTCACCAAATGTTTTCGTTGATTGTTTTTTCTGAACCTTTGTATCTATAGCCAGCCTATGGTTGCAATTGATAAACAAGTGTTCATGAATGTTGATTGATATTTTGTTTATGTTAAAGAGTAGGATAAAATTGAAATAAGACATATATGTTCACAGGAGTGACTTTGCAGAATCAGATAATAATTTTTAAATAATATTTTCTCACTATTTTGTGCCATTTACGGCATCATGGCTACAGATGACACATTTAAGTTTAATCTGCATTATTAACATTTTTTCTGTCACTTTTTCAATTTCAAGCTACAGACATGATGTCACTGAGTGTAGAGTTGGGAAGGGATGTACAGTTGCTCACTATTGTATAGTATCTCTGCCATACATATAGAATCTATACTAATAAAAGGGTAATATGCTAATTAGACCCGGTCGACTGGACATCTTCGATCGTCCAGTCCTCCTTCCAGTTCTCCTTCTGGACAAAGCCATGGTGGCAGGGTCCGAGGCAGAGGCGGTTAGGGGCAATCAGGCAGGCAGGCAGGTGAGCAGTTAGGAGCCAGCGATCCCGGATTGCGAGAGGGATATCCGACTGCCGGTTTAGGCCCACAGGGATCGGGCCTGAACCGGTAGTCGGACATCCCCTGAGGGGTCCTGGATTGGAGAGGATGCAGGCCGGACTGAGTCCCCCCACCCCCCTGCATGAATTTCATGCACCGGGCCTCTAGTAATGTAAATAAATGAGGTGATGTAGACGGCCTTAAGAGCACTGATCAGCCCTAGCCAATTTGGCTCAGTGAATAGAGCGTCGGTCTGCAGACTGAAGGGTCCCAGGTTCAATTCCAGTCAAGGGATCATGCCCAGTAAGGGGTGTGCAGGAGGTGGCCAATCAATGATTCTCTCTCATCATTGATGTTTCTATCTCTCTCTTCCTCTCTGAAATCAATAAAAATATGTATTTTTTAAAAAGAGCACTGATCATAGTAAGATGTAGTATGATAATGAGGATGTGGTGAATTTTGAATATTATTACCTTTGCTTTTATTATGATTTATTTAATTGTAAGCCTGTTTTGTTTGTTTGTTTGTTTGTTTAGTTAGTTAGTTAGTTAGTTAATTAGTTAATCCTCACTCGTGGATATTTTTCCCATTAATTTTTTAGAGAGAGTGCAAAGGAGGCAGGGAGAAGGGGAGAGAGAGAAACATCGATATAAGAGACATGTGGATGTGAGAGAGACACATCGATTGGCTGCCTCCCGCATGAGCCCCAAATAGGGCTGGGCATCGAACCTGCAGCCCAGGTACATGCCCTTGATCTGGAATCGAACCCATGACCCTTTGGTGTGCAGGCCAGCACTCTAACCACTGAGCAACCCGCCAGCACTTATTGACAGTTGTTTCTTGTGACCCGGGATGAGATGGCTACAGAGCCGCACTAGTGGGTAGATGCTGCTGATAAAGGTGCTGTTTACACTGGGGAGGCCTGTAGCCTGTAGTGACCCATGAAGTCGCGCGAGAATCTCAAACTGGGATGCCTCCCTTTTTTCTCGTCCAGGCAGTCAGACGGGCCGGTGGGACCACTCTATGCTTCTTCAAACCCTGAGTACCTCAGTGCCAGCGATGGTGAGTACCATCCTGCTCCCTGTGGGTGGCCAGAGTCCTGCTGTCCGGTTTCCTTTGCCATCGTTGTCAGGTGAAAGTCGAGGGTGACACCCCAAGGGACTGAGACGAGCCCTGTTCACTGAGTGGAGACCTGCCCCTGCCGCAGAGACACCGCGCTGGGGGCCCCTGGGCCTGTGGAGCTTGGGGACTGTGCCAGAGCTTGCTCAGGGTCAGAACGAGAACGCAGTGTCTGAACCTGGTGCCCAAGCTGGGAGGTGGGAATTGGGAGCCAAAATGGGAGATTGTGGCTGGGGTGAGGAGGACAAGAAGCAGGGACATGAGGGTGGGTTGGAGGTGGTGTGAGTGCCAGGGACACACCTACTGTTGGCTGCTGAGAATGGATGTGATGCTGGTGGGGGGAGCAGAGGTCTGACACCCGTATTTTCCCTGATTGTCCCAAAGGCAGTGAGTGGCCGCTGTAGACAGGCCTGGCCGTTCCTTCCCAGGGGAAGGCACCTGTTGCATGACAAGTTTCTAAACTACTTCATGCAGCAAAAGTAAAAAAGTGACTTTCAAGGCATGAGCACCATTGCCCAGCAGGACAGGGGCTTGGGAGACGGGCGGTGTTTTGGGTGCCCAGGTTCGTTTCCATCATTTCCGATGAGACGTACAGACTCGGGTGACTCATGGAGGAAGGTGCTTATCCTCTCCCGAGTCTTCTCTCCTCGGTGTGTAGATGGCTGTCTCTCCCTGTGCCCACACATGGTCTTCCCTCTGAGAGTCTGCGTCCTAACCTCCTTCTTGTAAGGACACCGGTCATGTCGGACTAAGGCCCACCCTGTGACCTCACGTTACGTTGATTTTCTCTTTAAATACCTTATTTCCAAATATAGTCACATTCTGAGTCCCAGAGTTAGGGGTTCAACCTATGAATTTGGGGAGGGACACAGTTAGCCCGTCACCGTGATGGCACAGGGGAAGGCAGGGACCACTGGGCTTTTCTTACCCGGCCTTCGTGCATTTGTCTGCATTCATTTGCTGTATAACAAACCCCCCCGAACAGTGGCTTAAACCCACCATTAGTTAGTTCACAATTTGGTGGGTCTGCTCCCAGGGCTGTGCTCGGCTGGCAGTTCTGGTTTCACCCACGTGGCTGCACCTGCCTGTGGACCAGCTGACACTTGGTGGTCCTGGGTGGGCTCACTTCCGTGTCTGGGTTTCACAGGCTGGTGGTCCCCAGCCCCTTGGCACTTTGCAGAAACAGCAGCCTTAGATGGGAAGTGGCATCCGTGGACAGCGGGTCTCTGAATCAGACAGATGGGATGGGATGCAGGCGCAGCTCGGCACTTACCGGGAAAGACCCTGGGCTGGGGTGGCTTCTCTCTGAGTCTCGGCCATGCCCTCCAGGAGGGCAGGGACCCATACTTGGCTGTGTGCCTGGCATAGGTCCTGGATCACAGAAGTCACTTAATGAACATTTGTGGGGTCTAGGGTGGGAGGTGGCGGGGGTCCCCTGAAGACACTGTGTAGGTAAGTGAGGAGTAGTGTTCCCATGTTCTGTGTATGTGCCGGACGAGTGGGAGGTGCCTCGGGAGAAGATCACACTCCTGCGAGAGCTGGGGCAGGGCTCCTTCGGCATGGTGTACGAGGGCAATGCCAAGGACATCATCAAGGGCGAGGCAGAGACTCGAGTGGCGGTGAAGACAGTCAACGAGTCGGCCAGCATGCGGGAGCGGATCGAGTTTCTCAACGAGGCCTCCGTCATGAAAGGCTTCGCCTGCCATCACGTGGTGAGTCCCCAAGTGCCCTGGGAGCAGACAAAGGCTACCTTTGTTCCTTAGAGAGGAGGTTCTGGCAGTAATGGAGAACGAAAGGCATGGATTTGAGCAAAGAGTTGTAACCCAAGAGACCCAAACTCAGGTGACAGCTACACTGCGCTCCAGAGAGAAGGAAGAAGGGCAGGATTTATAAAGGCAGAAACTGCTGGTGTAATTCTCCCCACAAGGGCAGCGGGGGAGGTCACCAGGCTGGTTAGTTGCAGATGCCATGGGGGGTGGAAACTGGCCCGTGTTGTTCCCGGATGTTTATGACTTGGCCTGGCGCTGAGTTTAGCAGCGGGTTAGCACGTGAGTAGCAGCTCCAGGAATGGAGGCCTAAGACATGCAGAAGCACCACTTCCCTCAGAGCCTTGCAGCCCCCTCAAGCGCCTCTCCCAGTGACGCGCCTTCCTTTTACTTCTTTCCATCATCACTTGCCTGTGGGTTCCCTCTCCCGCTCTGCTGCTCCCCCCTGTGCACAGAGCATGAGGACAGCGGGTGTGGACCCTGTCCCGCCCCAGCCCTCCAGTCCCACCTCACCTGGAACCAAACTCTTTTTGCCCGAGTGCTTTCTGGAATCTTCCATCTCATCGTCCTCTCAGCACCTCTTTAACCCTTAAACACACAGTGTGCACCTTCCCGCTGCCCCACCCCCACAGGTCGCACACACTCTTCCTGCCTCTGCTTCCACGTTGCCTCGTTTCTCCGTGAACCTCGTGTCCCTTCGTCTCCGCCCCACGCGCCCTCACAGAGTCCCGCTCTGTGCCCAGCCCCGTCCCATGTCTGTGATGAGTCAGCTTCTGCCCTTGTGGTGCTTCCAGCCCAGCGTTGCGGGCGCTCCAACCCACTGGGTCCCTTGTTAGGAGGTGCCGCTGTGGCACAAAGGAGAGCAGGGCGGGGGCGGGGTTGGGAATTCGGGAGTGGGGAAGGTGTATTTGACAAAGACATAAAGATATAGGGACAGCCATGTGGACATGTGAGGGCACAGAGCTTCAGGCAGAGGGAGCAGCTGTGCAGAGTCTGACGGTGGGAATGCGCCACCCACCAGACTGGGAGTTCCGAATTCCCCTCCTGTTCTCCCTCCCCAGGTGTTGACCCTGGCATTTGATCGGTCAGGCTAGGGCAGCCGTGGGCAAACTACAGCCCGTGGGCCGGATCCGGCCCGTTTGAAATGAATAAAACTAAAAAAAAAAGACCGTACCCTTTTATGTAATGATGTTTACTTTGAATTTATATTAGTTCACACAAACACTCCATCCATGCTTTTGTTCCGGCCCTCCGGTCCAGTTTAAGAACCCATTGTGGCCCTCGAGTCAAAAAGTTTGCCCACCCCTGGGCTAGGGTTTACCCGGGAGCAGGATGCTGTGTGTGACCAGACAGGGAGGCCTCCGCGAGTTGAAATCTTCCCATAGACCCTCACCTGAGACCTCCCTAACCCCCCACATGCTTGCTCTGCAGGTGCGCCTCCTCGGGGTGGTGTCCAAAGGCCAGCCCACGCTGGTGGTGATGGAGCTCATGACTCACGGAGACCTGAAGAGCCACCTGCGTTCCCTGCGGCCTGACGCCGAGGTGAGCTGCCCGGGCTCCACAGGGCACTCCCTCCTGGCCCTGACCCAGTGTCGCTGAGCACAGCCTCCTGTTTTGACTTTAGAATAACCCCGGCCGACCTCCCCCGACCCTGCAAGAGATGTTTCAGATGGCAGCGGAGATTGCTGACGGGATGGCATACCTGAACGCCAAGAAGTTTGTGCACCGGGACCTCGCAGCTCGAAACTGCATGGTCGCCCACGATTTTACCGTCAAAATTGGAGGTTTGTCTGCCTTTCTGCTTGGGAATGTATGGCCCAGGTCACGTTCCGTTTCAGCAGTAATTGTCTGTCATGGGTTGTTAAAGCTTTTCCAGTGCAAAGTGGCAAGGCTTGGGATGGACCTCTGATCCCCACACTGTAATTTTTTTTCCCAAAAGTTCTTTTTCTTTACTTTAAATTTTAAATTTTTTTATTTTTTAATTGCATTTTACATTCATATGAGTTTTGACAATCGTATACTTTACAAAGTTCCACCCTGTGATTTAATTGCATTTGTTTACTAACTCACCCACTCACTTCTTTAAATAATGTTAGTGTACCCTGTATGTGCAAGCCACTGAGCAAGTCCCCCTGGCTTTTCTGCCCTCATGAGCTTGCAGTCCTTATCCACACCGTCTAGCACAGTAGCCACTGGCCGCATGTGCCCACCTGCGTTTAAGTGAACTTACATTAAGTCAAATTAAAAGTTCAGCTTGCCGGTTGCCTGGGCCACACTTCAGGTGTCCAGTAGCCACCTTAAGCCCGGTGGTTGCCATATTGGACAGTGTGGGTATAGACCAGCCGTGGGCAAACTACGGCCCGCGGGCCGGATCCGGCCCGTTTGAAATGAATAAAACTAAAAAAAAAAAAGACCGTACCCTTTTATGTAATGATGTTTATTTTGAATTTATATTAGTTCACACAAACACTCCATCCATGCTTTTGTCCCGGCCCTCCGGTCCAGCTTAAGAACCCATTGTGGCCCTCGAGTCAAAAAGTTTGCCCACCCCTGGTATAGACCGTGTTCATCACCACAGGCAGTCTGGACAGAGCTGTTCTAGGTGAACAATACAATGGTTCACACTCAGACAAGCTAAAGAAGGTGGGGAAGGAAATGGACTTCCTCTCTGAAAAGAGGCACCATTTCAAGACTGGGAGGATTAGAAGTTGACCTGAGTGACAGCATCCCAGGGGTCGTTACATGCAAAGGCCACAAGGCCCGGCCATGGCTGAATGTGGAGGGTACAGAGCAGCAGGAGCTCTGCGGTTAGGGAGAGAGGCGGGAGCCAGACCCAGAAGGGGCTTGCAAGTCACGGCAAGTCACCTAGACGTTATCCTAGGCCGTCCGAGCAAAGCGGGAAGTGATATAATTCTCTTTATGAACCAAAAAAGACATTCCCCTACGTTAGCAGTCAGTGGAAAGCAAGGAGTGATATTATCCTCTTTATAATCCCCAAAGCTCTTATCCTGTATCAGCAAGGGAAGCAGGAAATGGCAAAGTGATGTCATTCTATGGATGTAGCTTCTCTTGGTCAGTGGCTGTCAGAGTCAGGATGGAGGGAGGGTCCTGTAGGTGAGAGAGGGTGTCAGGCCTGCTCGGTTCTGGGACAATGGAGAGAAATAGATAGTTAGAGAGGGGTGTGGAATGAGAGTGGGTAGGACTCCCCACTGTTTCTCATTGTGAGGAAAGGGTATGGTCGAAAGAGGACCCAACTCTGGGTTTCTGGCGGGGCAACTGGCTGTTAGGTGGGGCCGTATCCAATGGGGGGAAGTAGGTTGGCTGCAGAGAGTTAATAATTCGATTTGGGTTACATGTGAGTCATGGGTGAGAAGGAAGTGTTTCTGAGAATGGGATTCCCAAGCTCCGGCCAGAACATCGGTTTTTTGCTACTTTAAATGGTGGCCCTCCTCTTCCTCCACATCCCATGAGCACCCTCAGAATCCATTCCCCTGGGATTTGGTGGCCACAGGTGAGCCTCTCTGAGGGCTCGGCCAGGGGTGGGGCTGTGAAGATGGTGGACACCTGAGCCACAGGCTGAAGGGTAAGAGTTTGTGAACTGTTTGTTGTCAGACTTTGGAATGACCAGAGACATCTACGAAACGGATTATTACCGGAAAGGTGGCAAAGGTCTGCTTCCTGTGAGGTGGATGGCACCTGAATCTTTGAAGGACGGGGTCTTTACCGCTTCTTCCGACATGTGGTGAGTTGTGCGTGGGCCGGCTGATAGAGCGCTGGGCTTGAATTCCAGGATGCTCCGCTAGTCTGAGTGAAAGGGGCAGTTAACACCGGCCTTCCTCCTGGCCATCAACAAAATGAAGGGAAGGTCATGTCTGAGGACCCTTGCACAGCTACTGCTACGTTCCAGTGGGGACTGATTTTATAGGCATTTCTGAAGGCAGCATAAATCTTTTTCTCATTTTTATTTACTTATGTGTTTGTTTTTCGATTACAGTTCACATTCAATATATTATGTTAGTTTCAGGAGTACAGCGTAGTGGTTAGACATAATATTTACGAAGCAATCCCCCCATAAGTCTAGTGCATCATACATACTTAGTACAGTATTATGAACTATATTCCCTATGCTGTACTGTGACTGTTTTGTAACTATCAATTTGTACCTCTGACTTCCTTTTTCTTTCCATCCAAAACCCCCAACTCCCCCTCCCATGTTAACTCTCAGTTTGTTCTCTGTATCTAGAGTTTGTTTTTGTTTTGATTGTTAGCTTATTTTGTTTTTTAGATTTCACATGTAAGTAAATCACAATGTATTTGTCTTTCTCTGTCTGCCTTATTTCACTTGGCATAATACCCACTAAGGCCATCCATGTTGTTGCAAAGGGTAAGATTTTGTTCTTTTTAATGGCTGAGTAATATCCCATTGCATGTATGTACCTCGTCTTCTTTATCCAATTGTCTACTAATGGGCACGTTGTATCTTCTTCACTTTCTTTTTTTCAATATGCTATAGTTTTTTATAGTTCAATATGCTATTGGTCTTTTACCTCCTTGGTTAAGTTTATTTCTAGGTACCTTTTTTGTTGCAATGGTAAATTGGATTTTTTTCTCTTTCTGAGAGTTCATTTTTCGTGTATAAAAATGCCATCAATTTCTGGATGTTAATTTTGTGTCCTGATACTTTGCTGAATTAATTTATTAAATTTAGTAGTTTTTTTGGTGGAGCTTTAGGGTTTTCTGTGTACAATATTATGTCACATCCAAATAATGACAGTTTTATTTTCTTCTTTCCAATTCAATATCTTTTATTTTTTCTTTTCTGATTGCTGTGGCTAGGACTTCCAGTACCATGATGAATAAAAGTGATGAAAGGGCATTGCTGTCTTATTCCTTATCTTAAAGAAAACTCTTTGAGTTTTTGCCCATTATGATGTTGGCTGTAGGTGTTTCATATATGGCCTTTATTATGTTGATATATGATTCCTCTATTTTCACTTTGCTGAGAGGTTCATGAGAGATTGATTATAAACGGGTATTGGATTTTGTCAAATTCTTTACTGTGTCTATTAATATGATGTAATTTTTGTCCTTGATTTTGTTTATGTGATGTATCACATTTATTGATTTGCAAATATTGCAACAACCTTGCATCCCTGGAATAAATCCCACTTGGTGTATGATCTTTTTAATGTCTTGCTGGATTCTATTTGCTAATATTTCGTTGAGGATTTCAGAATCTATGTTCATCAGGGATATTGGCCTATTATTTTCTTTCTTTGTAGTATCTTTATCTGGTTGTTGAATTAGGGTAATGCTGTCCTTGTAAAAAGAGCTTGAAAGTCTTCCCTTTTCTTGAATTTTTTGAACAGTTTGAGGATGGTAGGTGTTAGTTCTTTGAATGTCTGGTAAAATTTGCCTGTGAAGTGTGGATGAGGACTTTTGTTTGCTAGGAGTTTTTTTTTTATTGCTGCTTCAATTTCATTATTTTTAATCAGTCTATTTGGGTTTTCTGATTCTTGCTGGTTGAGTTTTTGAAGACTGTATGTTTCTAGGATTTTGTCCATTTCACTCAGCTTGTCCAATTTGTTGGCATATAGTTTTTCTTAGTAATGTCTTACAATCCATTGTATTTTTGTGATGTCAGTTGTTGCTTCACCTCTTTCATTTCTGATTTTATTTGGGCCCTGTCTCTTTTTTCTTGATGAATCTGGCTAAACATTCCTCAATCCTGTTTATCTTTTCAAAGAACCAGCTCTTGGTTTCATTGATCTTTTGTTTTTTGTTTGTTTGTTTTTATATTATTTATTTCTGCTCTGATCTTTATTATTTCTTTCTTCTACTTACTCTGGAGTTTTCTTGTTGTTCTTTTTCTAGTTCTTTAAGCTGTACAGTTAGATTGTTTATTTGAGCTTTTTCTTGTTTCTTGAGGTTGGCCTGTAATGCTATGAACTTCCCTCTCAGGATTGCTTTCTCTGTGTACCATAGATTCAGGATTGTTGTGTGTTCGTTTTTATTTGTTTCCAGGAAATTTTTTATTTTTTCCTTGATCTCGTATTCATTGTTTAATAACATGCTGTTTGGCCTCCACGTGTTTAAATGTTTTTAAGGTTTTTTATTGTAGTTGATTTCTAGTTTCATGCCATTGTGACTTGAGAAGATGCTTGATATGATTTCAATCTTCTTGAATTTGTTAAGACTCATTTTGTTTCCTAACATTTCATCTGTCTTTGAGAATGTTCCATAGACATTTGAGAAGAATGTATATTCTGTGGCTTTGGTTTGAAATGTTCTGTAAATATCAATTAAATCCATCTGATTCAGTGTTGTTTAAGGTTGCTATTTTCTTGTTGCTCTTTTCTCTGGAAGATCTATCCAGTGATGTCATTGGGTGTTAACATTGTGTACTATGATTGTATGGCTGTTGATCTCTCCCTTAAAGTCCTTCAAGAGGTTTTGTTTTTTTATATACTTAGGTGCTCCTATATTGTGTGCCTATTTGTTTACCAGGGTTATATCCTCTTGTTGGACCGATCCCTTTAGTATCATGTAGTGACCTTCGCTGGCTCTTGTTATGGCCTATGTTTTGAAGCCTATTTTGTCAGATATAAGCATTGCTATTCCAGTTATTTTTTGTTTCCTTTTGCAAGGAAAATTTTTTCCACCCCTTCACTTTCATCCTGTGTGAGTGTTTGTTCTGAGGTGGGTCTCTTGTGGATAGCATACATATGGGTCATGTTTTCTTATACATTCAGCTACCCTATGCCTGTTGATGGGAGCATTTAATCCATTTATGTGTAAAGTTGTTATTGATAGGTACTTATCACCATTCTTATTATTTATGCCTATGCTCCTCTCTCTATTTCTTCTTCTTCTTACAGCACTCACTTTACCATTTCTTGCAGTGCTAATTTAGTGGTAATAAACTCCTTTAGTCTTTTTTTCCCCCCTGGTCTGGAAAGCACTTTATTTCACTTTAAATTTAAAATGACAGCCATGTTGGATAGAGTAGTCTTGGTTTCAGATCTTTGCGTTTCATAACTTTGAATGCCTACGCAGTTCCCATCTGCCTGTATTGTTTGTTTTGAGAAATCAGCTGACAACCTTATTGGAACTCTCTTGTAGGTAACCTGTCTCTCTCTTGTTGCCCATAAGATTCTCTCTTTGTCTTTAATGTTTGCCATTTTAATTATGATGTGCCTTGGTGTGGTTCTTTTTGAGTTCATCTTGATTGTGACTCTCTGTGTGCCCTGAACTTGTGTGACTTTTTCCTTCACCAGTTTAGGGAAGTTTTCTGTCATTATTACTTCACACAGGTTCTCTATCCCTTGGTCACTTTCTTCTCCCTGTGATACCCCTGTGTTGCTGATATTGTTATGTTTCACGTTGTCCCAAAGTTCCCTTAAACTATCTTCATGCTTTTTAATTATTATTTTTATTATTTTTGCTGCTCTGATTGAGTGATTCTTTTTCTACTTTGTCTTCTAATTTGGTGATTTGGTTCTCTGCTTCTTTTAACCTACTGTTTATTCCTCTATTTAAGATATGTTATTCAGTTGGTTGTTTTTCATGGTTTCTATGAGCATTCTTAAAACCATTACTTTGTACTCTGTTTTCTGATCATTTACTTGCCTCCATTTCACTTAGCTCTTTTTCTGGAGATTCCTCCTGTTCTTTCATTTGGAACCTGTTTCTTTGTTTCCCCATGTTTGCTGTTTCTTTGTGTTTGTTTTGATGTATTGCATAGAACTGCTATTTCTATCTGTCTTGGTGGGGTGGCCTTCTGTAGTGGTTGTCTTGTGGGATCCAGTGGTGTAGTCTCCTTGATCTTTTGAACTGGGTGCTCTATGAATGTCCCTTATGTGGTTTATGTTGGCCCTCCTATTGTATTTGGGTCTCAATTGCTATTTTCTCACTCATGGGAAGGCTCAACCCTCTGGCTGTCCTGTGAGGCTCAATCCCAACCATATCCTGCCAACTGTTATACAGGTGCTTACAGAACAAAACAAGACAAAATAAGCCCAAACTGAAAACAACATGAAGAAAAAACAAAACAACAATCAGAACAGAAACAACAACAATAAAATAATAGAATATGAAAAGAAAAAAAAAGATACTAAAAGACATGAGACCAAAAAATTAGGGAAGAAAATAGAAACCAAAAAAGAGAATCTGAAGGAAAAGAAAGACAAAAGATGAAAATAAGAAAATAAATGAAGTATTAATAATAATAATGAAAAATAATAAATAATAATGTAAAATGAAAAATAGAATAGGAAAAGAAAAACAGGAAAAAAAGAAGAAAGTAAAGAGAATGAAAAAAAGAGAATGGATCTGCTCTTTGTGGAGCTTGCTGGATTTTGCTCTGATGTTGTTCGAATTGGCCACTTGGTGTGCTGATTCTAGGTCTTCTGGAGGTTCTCTGGTGCAGGCCAGTGTCAGTCACTGTCCCTGCCTGGCACTCAGCAACCTGTCTGAAGCTTGTCAGGGTGGAGCCCCAAGTAGTTCGGTGGCAATGCCTCCAGAGCCCAGGACTGGGTCTGTCTCTGGTTGTGCCTTGAATGTCCCTGCTCTGAGATGCTCTGCCTTACCCCATGAAACTGTGTTCCCTGGAGGAATCCGGGATCTGGCCAGGGTGGTTTAAACAGACAGTGTTGGGAGTGTTGTCTGTAACCTGTAGGAGGGGTGGCGGGTACTTCCTCTCCTTTCCAGGGCCGTGCTGGCTGAACTCACTAGGGACCTCTGTCTGCTTCCCGTAATGCAGCCGAAAAGCCCAGCCCGTGCTTGTCTGTCTCCTGGACAGAAGCCCACCCAGAAGACACAGTTGCAGTACTTCAGCTTTGCCTGGCTTTCTGGCTCCCCCTCACCACCACACCAAGTAGGAGGGGATTAAAAAAATTCATCCTCACTTGGCACTTTAATCTTTTCACATGGCTAGCCCCTGCTAAGTGGGGCCTCAGCCCAGCCTCCCCTCCGGGCCAAATGTCCAAGTCCGTGGCACCATCAAACTGAGCAGCTTTTCCAGCCCAACGCCATTCCCCTTTGCCTTGGATCAGAGCAGCATGGGGCAGACCTAGTAGTTTTGCAGGTGAGGGGACAGGGCGCCACTGGTGTGCTTGAGGTCAGCAAGACGGGTCCTCTTTCCCAATTCACACAGACCAGACCCTGTCTGGCTCTCTGCTCAAAGGTCTTCCCAAGAAAAGAGGGTCCCTCAGAACCACTGCTGGGTGTACTAATCAGACCCCTCCACTTGCCCCCCAGCTCTGCTGCATGGCCCCTCCAGCACGCACAGATTGAAGTTCACTTCCCAGGCTGGTGTTGAAACAAAGAAGTTGCTCTTTGCCTAGGATGGGTGTGGTCTGTCTCTCCCAGGTGGACAAAATCCCCACTGATCCCCACCACCTGATACTATGTGGGCTCCGCTTCTCTTCTCTGTTGTTCTGGATTGAGGATCCCTGTGTCGGTCTGAGACCACACTTCCAGAGGGTGGGGGCTTTGCTGCCATATCCTCCAGCTTTCTAGCTGTGCAACTGCGCAAGTTGACTCACCCTCTCTGCATCTTCTCTTGTCTTTCCCCACATTCCCTGCTTTCAGTATTTCAGATCAGCTACACTTCAGCTGGCTTTTCAAGCTGCTTGCTCTGCAGTTTGGCCGCAAGTCCAGTCTAGTGTTGGGAGCAAGCAAATGGAATTTCCAGCTACTCTGCAGTTGTCTTGGAATCCTATAGTTATGATCTTTAAAAATATTTTTCTTCTTAATGAAGTCCCTTCAACATTTCTTGTTGTACTGTTTTGGTGGCAATGAACTCCTTTAACTTTTTTCTTGTCTGGGAAGCTCTTTACCTCTCCTTTAATTTTTAAATGATAGCCTTACTGAGTAAAGTTGTCTTGGTTGTAGTTCCTTACTTTTTATCTCTTTGAATATATTGTGCCAATCCTTTCTGGCCTGTGAAGTTTCTGTTGAGAAATCAGCTGACAGTATTAGGATTGCTTCTAGGTAAGTAACTGCCTTTTCTTTTCTTTTCTGCTTTTAAGCTTTTCTTTTTGTCATTAACCTTTGCCATTTTAATTATGATGTGGTTTGGTGTGGGCCTCTTTGGGTTTATCTTTGGGACTCTCTGCGCTTCCTCAACTTCAATGGCTATTTTCTTTGCCAGATTAGGGAAGTTTTCCATTTCTTCAAATAGGTTCTCAATTCCTTGGTCTTTCTCTTCTCCTTCTGGTCTCCCTATGGTGTGAATGTTGTTAGGCTTGATGTTGTCCCAGAGGTCCCTTAAACTGTCCTCATTCTTAATAATTTGTTCGTCTTTTTTTTCCTGTTTTGATTGGGTGTTCTCTAATATGTTGTCTTCCAAATTGCTGAATTGATCCTGAGCTTCATCTAATCTGCTGTGATTCCATCTAGTGTATTCTTCAGTACAGTGTATTCTTTATTTCTGACTAGTTCTTGTTTATGGTTTCCATGTCCTTTTTTATGCTTACTATCTGTTGTAGTTTTCACTGAGTTTATCTATTCTTCCCCTAAGTTCCTTGTACATCCTTATAACCAGTGTTTTCAACTCTGCATATGGTAGATTGTTTGCCTCCATTTTGTTTAGTTCTTTTTCTAGAGTTTTTTCATGTTCTTTCATTTGGGACATGTTTCTTTGTGTCCCCATTTTGGCTGCATTTCTGTGTTTGCTTTTAGGTATTAGGTAGATCTGCTACATCTCCTAGTCTTGGAAGGGTGGCCTTATGTGGTAGGTCACCTGTGGCACCCAGTGGTGCATTCGCTCTGATTACCTAAGCTGAGTGCTCCAAGAGTGCCCTTCTGTGATAATTGAGTCTTGATTGCTGTTGTCATGTCAGTGGGTGGGATTGACCCTCAGGCTGACTGGTTATGAGGATTGGCCACAACCACAGCGAATGAGCTTCTGTGTGGGTGCTGACCTCACAGATTGGGAATTGCCTGAGTGGACTCTGATGCAAGCCACTTGTTTAGCTTATCTGTTGGGGTGTTGTGGTCTGAAGCCGGCCATTGGGTATGTTGTTTTGGGGGTCTGTTTAGAGGGACTCTGTTGCAGGTCTATGTTAGCCACTGCCTGTGACTGGCATGGGGTTACCTGGTAAGAACTACAAAGTGTTCTGTGGTTGGTAGCTTCCTGTTCTGGGTCTAGAGGTGCAGGGGATGGGCCATGCTGTGAACTGAGGCCTCCTGCCACCAGTTCCGAACTTTGGGCTGCTCAGTGAAAGGCACAGGGTATCCAAAGGCCTATAACTGCCTACCAGCTGCCCATGTGGCTCAGCTGCTGCAAGACTCTCAGCGGGTAGGTGAGTCGGGTGAGGCCAAATCGCAGGGAGTTGTCAGGCTCTGGCTAGTGAAGTTCATCAGAGTCATGCAGCTTAAGATTTGGCTGGAGGAAGAGGGCTCAACTCAGGGACAATGGCGGCTATCCCTCCACCCTTGCCCTGAGGCCACACAACTTGCTTCTCCCTGTATGTCTCTGTTGCCCACCCCCACACACAACTCCCCAGGTGCTGTCTGTCTGCCAGAGCCCATGGTAAGTGCCTGAGAGCAAGTGTATCTGTGCATGGGCCCTTTAAGAGAATGCCTGGGTTTTCCAGCAGCCTTTCATCTCACCTAGATGGATGGACTCCTTACTGATTTTCACAGCCAGATGTTTTGTGGGCTCTTCTTCCCAGCATTGATGCTCCGGGCTTGGGAGTCTAGTGTAGGCCTAGGACTCCTGGCTTCTCTGGGGAGACCTCTGTAGCTGAGATATCCCTCTGATTCTCAACCACCACACGGGGGTGTGGGATCAGCCTGTTCCCTATCTCTGCCCCTCCTTCGAGTCGCGACATGGCTTCTTCTTTATATCCTTAGTTATAATCCTGTTCAGTTAGTCTACAGATGGTTCTCCAGGTTGATTGTTCTACAGTTTAGTTGTAATTTTCATATGGTCATGGGAGAAACGAGCCGAGTTTACCTACTCCTCCATCTTGATAGGAAGTGAATCTGAATTATTTAATTAACTGGCCATCCAGTTTCTAGTAAACCAAGACAATATGTGTGTGTGTTTTAATGGCTTCTTGTTACTCCTCTCAACTATTGTTGGCAGGTCCTTCGGTGTGGTCCTGTGGGAAATCACCAGCTTGGCAGAACAGCCTTACCAAGGCCTCTCCAATGAGCAGGTGCTGAAATTCGTTATGGACGGAGGGTATCTGGATATCCCTGACAATTGTCCAGAGAGACTGTAAGTATAGAAAGGGGTGTTCATTTAAAAGGCATTGCATTTTGCACACATGTTTGTTTTGCATGTCATGTCTACATAAATGTTTGTTTGTGTATCATATTCTACATGCATTCTTGTGTTTGTATATCATGTCTGCCTGTGTGCTTGTGTTTGCATATCACATATACATGTGTGCTTCTCTTTGCATATTATGTCTAATGTGTGCTTGTGTTTGCATAGCATGTCTATATGTGTGCTTGTTTTTGCATCTTATATCTACATGTGTGCTTGTGTTTGCATATCATATGTTTACGTGGATGAGTGCTGGTGTTTGTAATTGTATGTATACATCCATGCTTGTGTTTGAACATATATGTGCATGCATGTTGGTATTTGCATATCATGTGTTCACATGCATACTTATGATTCTATATCATATGTCTACATGTATGCTTGTGAAGGAGAGTTGTGTGTGAGCTGCATATTTTATCTTTGTATGACCCTTGTGTTTGCATATCATATCTTTGGAAGGGAACTGGGGAGCTGGGATGGGAGACTTATGTTTAACTTTCTGTTCTTTATACACTTAAAGTTCTGTCATGAATGTAACACAATGTTATATTCAACTATATCTCAATAATACTGGAAAAAATAAGTCAGTAAGCATAAACATTAAAAAATATTTTGTTTTAAATATTTGTTATGGGACCAAATGGACAACACATACCATTAAACACTTGCAAAATTATTCAGCCCCACTAATAGTTCAATGAGTATAAAATAAAATAAAGAAAATACTCTCTTCCTTAATTAGCAAATAAAGGAAGGAAGGAAGGAATGGAGAGAGGGAGGGAGAGGAAGGAAAGCAGGGTGAGTCTTAACACTCAGTATTAGCAATGGCATGGCTAGATAACCATTCTTATTGCCCCATTCTAAGAGCTACTCGGAGCAATTTAAAGTCTCAAAAAATTGAAATGATCTAAAAATTGATCAACAAAATGAAAATTGCCAAGTAAATTGTACATTAATATAATGTTATAGCAGTTGAAATTTCAAATGATGCTTATAAAATGTTTTAAAGCCAGGCTGGAGTGGCTCAGTGGTTGACGGTCAACCTGAGCCAGGAGGTCATGGTTTGATTACCAGTCAGGGCACATGCCCAAGTTGTGGGCTCTATCCCCAGTGGGGGGCATGCAGGAGGCAGCTGATCAATGATTCTCTCTCATCATTGATGTTTCTATCTCTCTCTCCCTTTCTCTCTGAAATCAATAAAGATATATTTTTTAAAAAAATGTTTTATAACTCAGTGGATAAACCTATTAATATATTAAGTGAAAAAAGCGTGTGCGTATTACATTTCCAAATATGTCCAGGTAGAAAAGACAAGAGCTTATATCTGAAGGAGAGTTGTGTGTGAGCTGCATTTCCTCTATATTTTGGGGTGTTTTTTAACTTTCTAGAATGAGCATTTATTACATAGAAAATCTGTTATCAGTGTTTCTTAAGAAAAAAATTTGACCTGAAAATTTATGGGGAGAGGCCATTTCTTTGCTCCATCCCAATAGAATAAGACATCAACTTAAAGATCTGGTTTGAAGAGACTTGTATGGAAAAAAGTATGATGCAGAGTCATTTAGAGTCTCTGAGCCAAGTGTTTTGAAACATTGCCTCACGAAGATCCTTTGCTAGGCAGGCCAGTTAGCAGCCAGCTGTGGTTCCAGGCCCAGGGAGATTCAGGAGGCCCGAGGGCAGGAGTCTGCAGACTTTTTGTAAAGGGCCATTTGTAAGTAGCTTTGCTTTGTGGTCCATGCTTTTCTCAGTTGTAGCTCCTCAACGCTGCCACTGTAGCTGGAAGGCAGCCATAGTTATGTGGTTGTGTGCCAATGAAAGGTTATATACAAAAACACTCAGGGAGCCAGGTTTGGTTCAGGGATTAAAGTTTGGCAACCTTGCCCTAGAAGAAGTGGGGAAAGGAAGAGGTGAAATGGAAATCGTAAGCCCTCAGCCCCTGTCCTGTTTGCTGTTGGCTGAGTAAAGTTGTGATGCTTTCTGGCCATCCTCGAAAGAGTGACAGCTGGGCCTGCAGGACGGCCCTCTGGCTTCAGTCCACAGAGCTACAGCTGCCAGGTGTGAGGATACATCAAATGAGGAACTGGTCTTCAACATGTGGCAATATCAGGAGAGGCCCTTCTTTTAAAATATATATATATTTACTGATTTCAGAGAGATAGGGAGGAGAGAGAAACAGAAACATCAGTGCTGAGAGAGAATCATTGATCGGCTGCCTCCTGTATGCCCCCTCCCCCCCCCCCCCCCCCTGGGGATCAAGCCCACACCCAGGGATGTGCCCTGACTGGGAATCAAACCTTGACCTCCTGGTTCATAGGTTGAGGCTCAACCACTGAGCCACGCTGGCCAGCTGGAGAGGCCCTTCTTGAAATGGTTCTGGAATAGGGCAGCCTCTTGGGCCCTCTTTTTAAAACCCCCTTTCAGCACCAGTAGACTTGCTTGCTTCTGCTTGATGGTTACCTGCACATGTAGTCGCTGCCTGAAATGAACAGGTCATCTGGGCTGTGAGCCACTGGGGGTGGCGGGACTGCTTGGCTGGACTCCTGGACTCACCCCAGCATTTCTCTGTGTCCCGCAGCAGTGAACTGATGAGCATGTGCTGGCACTTCAATCCCAAGATGAGGCCGACCTTCCTGGAGGTCGTTGACCTGCTGAAGGACAACCTGCACCCCAGCTTTCCGGAAGTTTCCTTCTTCTACAGCGAGGAGAACAAGGCACCTGAGAACGATGAGTTGGAGATGGAGTTTGAGGACATGGAGAGTGTACCCCTGGATCGGTCCTCACACTGTCAGAGGGAGGAGGATGGGGGATGTCCGCTGGCCCTAAAGCGGAATTACGAGGATCACATGTCCTACAGCCACATGAATGGGGGCAAGAAAAACGGACGCGTCCTGACTCTGCCACGGTCCAGTCCCTCCTAACGGCACCTGTTTTGGGGAGGGAATCCCGACTTCACTCTCCTCTGGTTTGACGGTCTCCAGAAAACTCAGGATTTTCCCACAACTCTGCCAGTGTCCAGTGGAGCTAAGAGATCATTACTCTCCATTTCTGTTTATGGTACAACTTAAAACATCTGTTTGATCGCCAATCTGACTAGTGATCAGAGAATGTAACCGTGAACGTAGAGAGAAGGGGTCCTTTCCAGCAACTGCGGGCTCAAGCCAGGGTGTTACTTCTTTTTCTAATCAATTGAAAGAAAGCACCTGTTTTTACAAAGGCTTTTTCTTTTCTTTTCTTTTTTATTTTCATTTTATTTTATTTTTGCGGACAGGGGCTGGTGTAACTTGTTTGTGGAACAAAAGTTTGAAAGAAAGAAAAAAACATACAAACCCTGTTCTAGTAGAATTCAAAGCTTTATGAAGTGGATTTTAGGAAGGTTTTTCTCATTCAGGCTGAACATTTTTTTTCCTTCACAAAAGTAGTTTCTCAAATTGACCAATAGCTGCTGCTTTTGTACTTTTGATAAGATTCTGCAGTCCCAGGCGTGTGTGCATGTGTATTCAGAGTAGACACGGCTGGTGTGTGTGTGTGTGCACGCGCGTGCAAAGCACTCATGCTGAGATGAAGTTTGGGGATTGGCTCATGAAGGTTCCACTTTTCCGTGTGTGTGAGCATCCTGGCTCCCCCCGTTCTCCTTCCTCACTGAGCGGCTGTGCCTCGGCAGGTTCTCATGTGCCCTAGTCCTGCCTCAGGAGTCTTCTCTCCCTTAACTTTGGTGAAAATGTTTCTCTAGGAGCAGAGGGGTGGTTTGGAGTGATAATGGGTCTTTTCAAGGCCAAACAAAGCCAGGACATAACAAAGAAAAGGAAAAGGAAAAAAAACCTCCCGAGATGACAAAGAGTTTTGAGAATATATTTATAACATATTTAATTTTTTAACAATCTCCAGTCAGCCTCATAAGTTATTGACTGTTTCCTTGGTTGTGGGAGGGCTGGTGTTGGTCTGCCTGTTGGGTCTGAGGAGCAAAGCACCAGGAGCCTCCTTGCTTGGTCTCCAAGGCATAAAGCCACACTCGCTGCTAGCCCTTTGGGTGTTGTGAGGCCACGCTGAGGGGGTGGGCAGTTGGGTTTGATGAGTGGCTAGGTTTCTGCTGGGGAAGCTGGAAGACACCCGGAGCCGAGCCCTGCCTTCGAACACACATGTGGCTCCCGGATCTCCTGCTTCCGTGTGCACCTGTGTTCTTCCCCACTGGGTGCGCACGTCCTCAGCTGTTCTGCAGACACGACAGTCAGGTCCCAAGGTGTGATGGCACAAACGGACTTAGAGAACGCTAAGCAGTACGACCGAGAGGCACCTGCCAGGCCGTCCCCTCCATCCTCAGGGCACCCAGCTGTCCTCAGAACTGACCTCCCACGCTGCTCTGTGCTGGGCCAGCTGTGGGGCCTGAGCAGAACTCCCAGCTGCCCTGGATGTTGCAGTCCCTTAAGGAAGTAGAGCCCAGGGGAGAAACCGCTAAGGACCGTCACACTCCCCAGAACTTCCAGCCCAGGGAGAAGCCAGCTTCTTCCCTTTGGGGAGAAGAACCACAGCTGCTCAAATAAAGGACACGGTGAACCTGTCGCTTCGGTTCATCGGAATCATCACCCGGGTCCCTGAGTGCGTTTTCTCACAAGTTTCGCTGGCTTCCTTCTCCTCTTAAAAGTTGTGGGCTTAACAACAGATAGAGATGCAGTGGCAACTCCAAACCTCTCCACTCCTGGTCAGAACACAGGGCGACACAAATCCCCATTGTCTATTGCTCTCTTATCGAGACCATTTTCGAAATCAGAGCACGTGAAATATTTCTGGGAGCCTCCATGATTGGGTACAAGGCGCAAGAGTACAGAAATTCTTTACACCAGATTTACTCTGTACATAGAAGAGGGTCTGTACGTACATTAAAAAACAAACACGTAGGCCTAGGTATTTAGTTCTTTTCATAGTAAATTAATAGTGGCTATAGACTGTACTTGCAGCAATTTTCACGTTTTTCTAATTCAGAAAGGTTTTCTTACATTAGGGGGAAAATAATTTATTTTAATATATAAAATCACTGTAAAAATCACTTTCCTAAAAAAAAAAAAAAAATGGAGGGCACATACATTTTTATCAAAGAAAAATAAACAGGTGAATGTGGGGCAATGATTCTTTTCCAGCACAGTCTACCTCAGCATTGTCAGGATGAGGTTCAAGAATGGACATTTCCGAGGCTTCAGATTTCTGCCAGGATCCAATCTGCATCAGGGAAAATCTGTATCGGCTGATTCCGAATGCCAGGGACCAGTCAGAAATTTGAGGGAGGGGTTTGGGATAAAGTGTGGCCTTTTGTGAGCACAGATCCTTTTTTCTAACAGGTAATCATCTTCTCTGATTTTAATTTTCCTTTTTTTTTTTAATCTCCATTGACACCATGCTTCCCAAACAGGAACCAAATGTGAGGCCATTGTTACGTATCTGATGTGCGGGCGCCCAGACCTGAGCCGCCCCCCTGCGGAGGGAGCTGCTGCCTGTCCCCCCGGGGTAGAGCCGGCCTTGTTGCCCAGCTGGCATCCCCTTGGCGTGAGCACCAACGTGCCCCCTGGCTTATCCTTTCCGGCTGAGATGCTACTTGAGGGTGGACCCAGTCACACTCATGGGCACCTCACATGCAAACACGCAATGACTGCCTCCCAGGAGGTATTTGAGGAATCTCAACCCCAAACCCACCAGCATACGGAACACATTTTAGCAACAAAACCTTGCGCCCCCTGTTGTAGTTTGATTTCAAGCTGATGCTGTTTGACCTTGTGGGGCTTTGAGAACCCGTGTGGATGTCTGGACGGGGCCTGTCGGGCTACTGTCATAGTCACCAAGCCTGGCTGCCCTGGTCATGCCTCTAGGCACCGCCCCTGCGGATTCACTGTCCGCTTGCCCTGGAGAGGCAGGCGGAGTGCTGGGCAGCCCTTGCAAATGGGGTTTGACAGGCTATTTAGCTGTCTCTGCCGCTGCAGTGTGAGCAGCTGTGGGGTCACAAACCTTTCGAAACGAGGTTGACTCTGACAACAGAACTTTGATCCTAGAAAGTCATGGTGTCCTGGGGGTTGTAGTCACGGCTTACAAAGCGGCAACGCCAGCTTGGGTTGACACTTTTGGTTTGTTTTTAAAGATGTCTCCCTATTATGAAAACTTTTCAGTCACGTGGTGAAATCCACATCGTTTCTTTTGGAAAGAGAACACATTACTCTCTCCCTGGACTGGTGACGCCCCAACACGTTGGGGAGCTGTCCTGGGTGCTCTCCCGTTCTTTCAAGCCGGGAGGAAGGGAGAAAGGCTGCTGTTCCCTTGGAGAGACGGTGAGCTGCTGAGAGAAAATTCGGGAACTGACGCAAGGGCCTGGGCATACCACCCAGGACCACGCAGACTGCTGCCAGCACGGACAGAGCTGTCGCGTCTCCCGCAGGAGCGGACGGCTGCCGGGAGATGTGCCTGCTCGGCGGGAGGCTGTTTGCGTGCAGCCGTGTAACATTGGCCAGTGGCGTGGCCCCTGCCAGCCGGCGGGTAAGGGGCTGTGCTGTAGTCTCAGCGACAATCATTTTGCTTTGGTGGACGTTTGGTATTAAAACCTTTTGGATGCTTTTCTGGCGAGTCCTTGACACCTCAGGCGATTCAGAAAAGATGGTTTTGTTGGAGGTGGGGGGTGAGGAAAGACTGGTTGTATATAAAGGGTGCATGTAGAATGGTGTCCTTTGAGAAAACCTTCCAGAATGTTTTTCAGAATTCTCATTTGCGCTGGAGGTGAGGTTGGAAATGGAAAGAAGATTGGCGCGTGTTCGTCTCAAACACATAAAAAAAGTTGCAGGGGCTGCAACTGAAGGCGAATGTTTCCTTACGGTCACCCCATGGGAAGCAATGACTGTCCTCTGTCACCTGGTTCCAGAGAAGGTCCGGAACCAACCTCCAGCCAGACTTTCGTTTGGGCGTGCGCCCTGTAAGTCCCTTTAAAAACAGATCGTGAGTCTGAGGCTCTTCGCTCCGTTTGAGAAGGAAGGAGTAGCCCCCAAGATGAGTGTGTGACAAACGGCTTTCGTTTTCCCACTTCATGTGTCTGGGGAGGTTGGCCTCAGCCGTGTGTCAGCAGGAGACACCTCCGTCCACCCTCAGCCTCACAGGATCAAATGTGCCTCGGCTTACGTGGAAAAAAACTTGGAAACACAAAACACACCAAATAGCTCAATTATCATTATTTTCAATGTTTTTCTATAAGAGCCAAGTAATGCCATGTATAGAATATGCCTTTGGGGGGTGGGGGTATTGAAATCGCTCTGCATGTAAGACATGGGGTAATTACCTGTTTATATGAAAATTCTGAATAAATTATCTGAGAATAGTCTTGTTTTCGTGTGGTGTCCAAGCAAGGACCTATGCGCTGTGTGGTGTGACTATGGGGTGGGCTGTGTTGAGGGAAATCCGGGAAGTTGTGGGACAAAGCCCGAGGGTCTTCAAAGCAATGAAGCAGGAGGTTAAGTATTGTCACCAGCAGGCCTGGCGTTGCACGGGTACCTGCCTGCACAGCTGAGTTGGTGGCTTAAATCATGAACTGTTTCCACACCAGTTGGTATATAACTGCTCCACAAGGACCCTGGACCTGCCATGACCCCAGCACTAGGATTCATTCCAAGAATACCAGGGGGCCTCTGGGATCTTGCTCCATTTCAACAGGCTAGAGACTTACATGTTAAATATTTTCAGTGTCATTCTGGGAACATGCCCTGTCCCCAGGGTGGTGGCCAGTGTGGCACTGCAGATTCAACATCCTTTCTTGAGCTGAATAAAGAGTGCTGTGGGCAAGGAGACAGACTCCCTGCCTTCACCAGCCTGTGTGACTTTGAACAAGTCACATTATTTCTCGTGTTAGTTGTTGCCGTGTAACAAACAGTCCCGGAACTTAGTGGCTTAGAACACCACATTTATTTTTTAGTTCTGTGTGCTAGTTAGGCAGCCCCCAGCACAGTTTCACTGCTATGTCTGAGGCCTCTCCTGGGGCAGGTGGGATGGCTCATCTTCCAGGAAGCTAGCTGGGGCTTGTTCATACGGCGGGGGTTGCGGTGTATCCCTGGATGAGAGAGCAAGCCCCAAATATGCAAGCACTTTCCAAAGTTTTGCTTGTGTAGTGTTTGCTACTGTCCCATTGCCAAAGGGTTGAGTCAACATGGAGTGAGAATGGGGAGGGGCCATAGGAGGGTTGGATACAGGAAGGTGTGAACCAACTGGGAGTCAATCCTGCAACAGTCACCTTTATCCATCTAGGATTGAAGATGGTAGGCCCTACTTCACATGACAGGAGTGAAGTTCAATTGAGGGAAGGCTTATTCTTCATGCTCCTCCCAGGACGTCCTTCCCACATCCCAAAACCTCTCTAAGTTTCCTGTTCTCTAAGAAATTGATGCCACTGCTAATTGGAAGTGTCGGTAGCCTCAACTGTGCCTCCCCAGGTGGGTGAAATTCAATAGCAGTGACTTGGAAAATAAAAATGTTTTTCTCCCCAGGAAGGAGTCTCAAGGGATTCTTGAGTCTCAGGATGAGGTGGGTGAATGGTCTCTTTGACTAGAGGGGCCATGCAGGCTCCTCAAACTCCTGGTCAAGTGATGTAGGTGCAGCTTAGCAGGGTCCCTGGGGCCCTGGCCTGGAGTGGCAGGTGTCTGTCTGTCCATGGGGTCCTGAAGCTTCATCCTGGCCTTGAATCTCAGAGGGACTGCTTGTCAGCATCCCAACCTGCTAACAAGACAGGTACCCTCGAGGCTACACCCAGGCCCCAGAGCACCTATGGGGCAAGGCCTGGGCCGCCCTCCTCCCCTAGGGGACGTGGCTGGCTCAGCTTCGGGTTTTGCCTGCCTGCCTGCCACCTGGAAATCGTTATTTGTCTTAGTGTTCCGGGCATCCACTCCAGAAGCCCTCTGCCTGGCTTTGAATCTCTCCATGAGGAGCCATAAGGATCTCCCTATGTCCCAATTCCTGGCTGTTAACGATCTCAGGGCTGTTGTGGGAGATACAACGGTCTGTTTGTGTAAGGCATGTACACAGGCCTGTTGCAATTGACCTCAAGCCAAGGACAGGGGCTCCCAGTAAGAGGCAGTAATCCTTGCAGGAAGAGAGCCTAGAAGGAATATGCCCAATAGTCCAGAGGTTTCAGGAATATGAACTTACTTGGCCCTGCCGCTCCCCACACAATACACCCATATTGCCTGTTAAGAGACCCCACTCAAATGAGTATCAACTTGTACAAGATTTAGGACCATAAATGACATTGTACAGGACATTCACCCCACTACCCTGGATCCTTGTACTTTGGTGAACAGTATACCCAGGGACAGCCCCTGGTATTCAGTACCAGACTTAGAAGCTGCCTTCTTTTGCATCTAGTTGAACAAGAATCTCCACCATTGTTTGCTTTTGAATGGCAGGACCTGGAATCTCGGGTCAAGACTTAGTGCTGCTGTGCAGTCTTACCACAAGGGTTCAAGAACTCCCCCATGATTTTTGAGGAGACTCTGAGCCAAGGACTTAAAGGACCTAAACCTAGAAGGAGGAACTGTTTACAATACAGTATGTAGATGACCTCTTAATTGCCGGGACATCATTTCAGCAATGTTTAATCCTATAGCTACCTTGAACCATCTGGCATCTTGTGGCTATAAAGTTTCAGCACAGAAGTCCCAGATTTGCCAACAAGCAGGTTTCTTAGGTTCCTGCTTGAACCTGGCAAAAGGAGTCTTACTGGAAACAGAAAAGAAGCCATAATTCAAATGGAAATTCCCATTACCAGGAAACAGCTACTTATATTAAACCGTGGCTCACAGTCATATGAAAAGTAATACCTAGGTGTGTTGGGTGCCAGATCAACCCCAACACGGATCCCCATAAAAAGAAAGAAGGGAGCCCTAGCCGGTTTGGCTCAGTGTTTAGAGCGTCAGCCTGTGGACTCAAGGGTCCCGGGTTCGATTCCGGTCAAGGGCACATGCCTGGGTTGTGGGCTCAGTCCCTAGTAAGGGGCGTGCAGGAGGCAGCCGGTCAGTGATTCCCTCTCATCATTGATGTTTCTATCTCTCTCTTCCTCTACCTTCCTCTCTGAAGTCAATAAAAATATATTTTTTTAAAAAGAAAGAAAGAAGGAAACAATACCAAGAACAATGCCCGTTTGAGGACTGGCAAATAGATTTTACCCAGATGCCAAGGGTCTGAGGGTGGAAATCTTTGTTAGTCTCCGTTAATACTTTTTCGGGATGGGTAGAAACCTATCCTACTCGAACTGAGACATCCTCAGAGGTGGTGAAAGCCTTACTGAAGGAAATAATCCATCGCTTTGGCCTACCCAGAAGCATCCAGAGTGACCTGCTTTTGTTTCAGAAATTACACAGGTTAGTAAATTTCTAGGAATCAAGTGGAGACTCCACACAGCATGGAGACCGCAGGCTTCTGGGGAGGTAGAGAAGATGAATCACACCTTGAAGAAAAATATAGCTAAACTGTGTCAAGAAACTCATCTCCATTGGAATCAAGTTTTACCTGTTGCCCTGCTCAGAACCCTTGAAGTGGGATCCAATTGAGTCCTTAAGAAATTGCCTACAGGCAACCATGTCAGGCTATGATTGGGGTGGGAGATATGTATGGAAATCAAGGAGTGAAGGTAGCCCATGGCTCAATGGTTGAGCATCGACCTATGAACCAGGAAGACACAGTTCGATTCCAGGTCAGGGCCCATGCCCAGGTTACAGGCTCAATCCCCAGTATGGGATGTGCAGGAGGCAGCCGATCAATGATTCTCTCATCATTGATGTTTCTATCGCTATCCTTCCTTTCTCTCTGAAATCAATAAAAATACATTTTTTACAAAAAGTGAAGGTAGCCCTGGCTGGTGTGCTCAATGGTTAGAGTGTCTGCCAGCACACTGAAGGGTCACAGGTTCAATTCCCAGTCAAGGGCATATACCTGGGTTGCAAGTTCAATCCTCAGCTCTGCTTGAGGTGCGGTGGGAGGCAACCAATCAATGTGTCTCTCTCACTGATGTCTCTCTCTCTCTCTCTCTCTCTCTCTCTCTCTCTCTCTCTCTCTCTCTCTCTCTCTCTCCTTCCCCCTCCCTCCCTTCCACTCTCTCTAAAAATCAATGGCAAAAATATCCTTGGGTGAGGATTAACAAAAACAAAAGTGAAGGTAAAAAAGTATGTACAACATTTAAGTAAGACCTTAGCTGTACTTAATGACCTTGCTTGTATTAGAGACCTCTCTTTCACAAGCTCAGTAAATTCCTTTGAGCATGGAGATAAGGTCCTGCCCCCCCCCGCCCCCCCAGAAGACAGGATCCCCAGAAAGCCAACTAGAAGAAAAGTGGACCGGACTTTGGGAGGTACTCCTCACTATTCCAACTGCAATGAAATTGGCAGGAATAAAACTTTGGATCATCACACCACAGTAAAAAAAAGCACCGGAAGAACAATGGACCACTGAACCACTAGAAGAACTGAAAATCATCTTTCAAAAACAGCGACTTATATTCTTTTTTTATTATTAAATATATTTTATTGATTTTTTACAGAGAGGAAGGGAGAGAGAGAGAGAGTTAGAAACATCGATCAGCTGCCTCCTGCACACCTCCCACTGGGGATGTGCCTGCAACCAAGGTATATGCCCTTGACCGGAATTGAACCTGGGACCTTTCAGTCCGCAGGCCGACGTTCTATCCACTGAGCCAAACCGGTCAGGCGCGACTTACATTCTTTTCATTACTTTTTGTCTAACCCCATGTTATGGAGAACTTGTTCCTTTCAAATGAGATGAAAATATTTGGGTATATTTAGCAAAAACTGTCCTAAACATCTCTGACTTTTGTTTTGCAGGAGGAACCTATGTGGAACAAACGTTCACTTCATGTCTTGTAGGTGTTTGTACTCCCCTGAAAAGCCTTCTGTTATTCTGTGTCATCATATCAATAAGACCATAACCTACTCCAATATTTATAATGGGGACCTGTAGTTTCATTGATCTTTTATATGGTTGGGCTTTTAGTTTCTATGCCATTTATTTCTGCTCTGGTCTTTATTATTCCCTTCTTCTACGTGCTCTAGGTTTTCCCTGCTGTTCTTTTTCCAGTTCTATTAGGTGTAGGGTTAGATTGTTTACTAGAGATTGTTCTTGCTTCATGAGGTAGTCCTGTAATGCTATGAACGTCCCTCTTGGGACAGCTTTCAATGTGTCCCATAGATTTGGGGTGGCTGTATGTTCATTTCTGGTTGTTTCCAGGTAATTTTTTATTTATTCTTTTATCTCAATGGTAATCCATTCGTTGTTTAATAATATGTTATTTAGCCTCCATGTGTTTGAGTATTTTTAAGCTTTTTTATCGTGGTTGATTTCAAGCTGTTGTGTTTGGAGAAGATGCTTGATATGATTTAAACCTTCTTAAATTTATTGAGGCTTCTTTTGTGTCCTAGCATGTGGTCTATCTTTGAGAATGTTCCATGTGCACTGGAGAAGAATGTATATTCTGCTTTGGGATGAAATGTTCTAAATCCATCAACTAAATGAAATATCAACAAAATCATCTGATCTATTGTGTCATTTAAGGTCACTGTTTCCTTGCTGATTTTTGGCTGGACAATCTATCCATTGATGACAGTGGGGTTTTAAAGTCCCCTACTATGACTGCATTGCTATCAATCTCTCCCTTAAAGTTCACCAAAAGTTTTTCGTATATTTTGGTGCTCCTATCTTGTGTATGTGTGTGTGTGTGTGCGTGTGTGCATGAGTGCATATGTGTGTGTGCATGTGTGTGCGAGCACGTGTGTGCGTGTGTGTGTATAAGGGTTATGTGTGTGCACATGTGTGTGTGTGTATAAGGGTTATGTATGTGTGTGTGCGTGCACGCACGTGTGTGTATAAGGGTTGTGTGTGTGAGGGTTATATGTATGTGTGTGCATATATGTGTGTGCATGTGTGTGCGCATGTGTGTATGTGTGTGCATATGTGTATGTATGTGTGAGTGTGTATAAGGGTTATACACTCTTGTTGGATTGCTCCTTTTATTATTATGTAGTGACCTTATTTGTCTCTTGTTATGGCCTTTGTTTTGAAGTCTATTTTGTCAGATGTAACTATTGCTACCCCAGCGGTTTTTTCCATTTCCATGGAATATTTTTTCCATCCCTTCACTTTCAGCCTGTGTGTACCTTTTGTTCTGAGACAGTTCTCTTGTAGACAGCATATATATAGGTCATGTTTCTTATCTATTTAGCTACCCAATGTCTTATTGATAGTACTTATGTATTGTCATTTTTTTATGTTCTCTCTCTCTCTTATTCTTCTTAAAGCAGTCCCTTTAGCATTTCTTAAAATGCTGATTTGGTGGTAACAAACTTCTTTAGCTTTCTTTTGTCTGGGAAGTTTTCTATTTCACCTTCAATGTTACATGATAGCTTTGCTGGATAGAACAGTCTTGGTTGCAGTGCTTTGCTTTTCATTACTTTGACTACTTCATTCCAATCCCTTCTGACTTGAAGTGTTTCTGTTGGGAAATATGCTGACAGCCTTATGGAAACTTCGTTGTAAGTAACTAAATGTTTCTCTCTTGCTGCCTTTAAGATTCTATCTTTATGTTTTATCTTGGACATTTTAATTATGATGTGTGTTGGTGTGGGTCTCTTTGTACTTATCTTGTGCTTCCTGACATTGTGTGACATCTTCTTTTCCCAGGTTAGGGAAGTTTCCTGTCATTATTTCTTCAAACAGGTTCTCTACCCCTTGCTTGCTTTCTTCTCCTTCTGGTATCCCTATGATGTGGATGTTCTTACATTTCATGTTGTCCCAAAGCTCCCTTAAACTATCCTCCTGCTTTTAATTGTTTTTTTTTTCTTTTTATCTGTTCAGATTGAGTGATTTTTTTTTCTATTTTGTCCTCTAATTCACTAATTCAATCCTCTGTCTTGTCCAGTGACTGGCAATTCCTTCCAGTGTATTCTGTATTTCAGATATGACATTCTTCATTTCCAACTGATTATTTTTGATGCTTTTATTGTTCTAAGTTCTTTGAGCATCTTTATAACCATTACTTTGAATTCTCTGATAAATTGCTTGTTTATTTCATTTAGCTATTTTTCTGGAATTTCCTCCTGTTCTTTCATTTGGGGCCCTTTTCTTTGTCTCCCCATTTTGGCAGTCTCTTTGTGTTTGTTTCTATGTTTTAGATAGTACTGCTATGCCTCCCAGTCTTGGCAGGGTGACCTTTGTTGTTGATGGCCTGTGTATGGCTCCCAGTGGTATAGTTTCATTGAGCTCCTGAGCTGGGAGCTCTAGGAGTGTCTCTTGTGTGGGTTGTTTGGATCCTCCTGTTGTAATTGGGTCTTTTTTAAAAATATATTTCTTTATTGATTACAGAGAGGAAGGGAGAGGGAGAGAGAGATAGAAACACCAATGATTAGAGAGAATCATTGATCGGCTGCCTCCTGCACACCCCCTACTGGGGATCGAGCCCGCAACCCAGGCATGTGCCCTTGGCCAGAATCGAACCTGGGACCCTTCAGTCCACAGGCTGACACTCTATCCACTGAGCCAAGCCGGCCAGGGCTGTAATTGGGTCTTGATTGCTGATGGCCCTTTCAAGGTTGAGATTGACCCTCAGGTTGGCTGACTATGAGGCTCAGCCCTAACCATGGTATACAAACTGCTGTGCAGGTGCAATCTTGAGGTGTCTTGATGAGCTCAGTGGCACTATCCTTATCCTTTCAGGCTATGTGTCTGTAGACCTTTAACACCATGTATGAGACACTGTGAAGCCCCCCCCCCAAGGTGGGGTTGTTCCCAGCAGGTTTGGGGCCTGCCAGGATCCACCTTTGTGTATGATGTTTGTGTGTCTAGTTGGATCAAGTTCTGGTGTGGTCTGAAGCCCACCAATTGCTGTGATGGTTCTGGGTCCTTTTGGGTGGGTTTCAGATGCAGGTCACTGTCAGATATTATGTGTAACTGGCCTTGGGATGACTGTGAATAGTCACCACTCTATTCACTGTTTGTGTCTGCATCTGTGTTCATGGGAGGGACCAATTTGTGTAAATGGATTGGCTTCTTTTAGCTTAGAGATGGGGGCAGATCTGTTGTTGGACTGAGGCTCCCTGAGGTCCTCCTCCACCTGTCAGCTCCTCAGCCCCCCGACCTCAAGGTTACCTGGCCTTCCTCCAGTGCCCTCCAAAAAGAGTCTTTAGGATGGACCTAGGCTAGCCTAGTTAGGGCTAGAGGGCCCCCTGCTTAGAGATTATGCAGTCAGGTACTCAATGATGGGAAATTACTCTCTGTTAGAGGCAAACTCCTCAGTGTCTAGCAGTAACTCTGACTCTAGTTTCCCCTAAGGAGGCTTGTTGCAAGATCAGGTTGAATAGAGTTTTCAATCTTCTGTGAAGGAGCAGTTTCATCTGCCCTGGGCTCAGGGGTTGATCAAAGAGTCTCTGGTTGAGAATGTTGCTGGACCAGCCTGCAGGAGGGCACTAAGCACTTCCTGCAGGTCCCAGACAATAGCTCTGAGGGTCTCACATTTGGATTGTCCCACTCTGAGCTATTCTCCGGTAACCCACAGAACTGTGTCCAGCAGGGGTGTCTGGGACTACACAGAGCTGAACCAAATAGTCTCCTTTTGGGGGTGGTGTTTGCAGCCTGCAGGATGGGGAGAGGCTCCACCTTCCTTCCTGGGGGCTGCCTATCTGAACTCACAGGAAGCTCAGGTCAGCCTCTCCACAATGCTGTCACAAAGCCCAGCACTCACTCTTCTGTCTCCCATGGAAGCCTCCCTGGGAATATAGTACAAAAATCCCAGCCGATGCAGGAGGGGTGAGAAAATCAGCCCTGAGCAGGACTCCGATTTTTCCACCTGGCTGTTCTAAGCAAAGTGAGGGCTAAAACTCCAAGCTCTGCATGTGCTCCCAACTCGCCACAGTGTGGGGCCAAAAATCCCCAATCTGCCCTGCTTCTCTTTGCTGCTAACCCCACAGGATGAAGCAGTCAGAGAGGCTCCAAAATTGGGGGGAGGGGTTCCAACTCCGCCTTAAGATGGAAGAATCCTTTCCCCATTCTCCAAGCCAAACAGTTTAGTCATGAACTGAGGGCTCTGCACAATTCCTTTCAAGAAAGTAGAGGGTCCCTCAAAGTCGCTCCTGAGTGCAGACCAGAGGCCCTATGCTGGACCCAAACACAATAGCACCGCCTTTCCAGCAGTCAGAGCCAGAGCAGACTTCTCAGGCTGGGGCTGCTAACAGTACTAGCAGAAGTGCTCGTTCACTGGGAAGATGTGGTCCCAGTCTTCCAGGCAGACAGAATTCCCCTGGTTCCTTCTGTCCGGTGCTAGGTGGGCTTTTCTTTCAGCCCCTGATGCTCTGGGTTTGGGATCCCTGTGTGGGGTTGGGACCCCACACTCCCAAGGGGAGGAAGCTTTGCAGCCAATATCACCTGGCCTCTCAACTTTGCACCTGCTCCAGGGGGGCTCCCCCTTTCCATGACTCCCCTTCTCTTACAGTCTCTCTCTTATTTCTTCAGTACTCCTTAGATATAATGTATCTAATCAGCTACACTTCTCTTGACTTTCAAGTTGATTGTGCAGTATTTTAGCTATAAATCCAGTCCTTGGCTGGGAGGGAGAGCACGTAGCCTCCAGTTACTCTGCATCCATCTTGCTTCCTATCATGGTGTCTTATCTGGTTTTGAAATTAGGATAATGCTGGCCTCATAAAATGAACTTGGGAATCTTCCCTTTTCTTGAAGACTTTTGGAATAATTTGGTAAAGATAGGTGTTAGTTATTCTTTGAATGTTCGGTAAAATTTACCTGTGAAGCATCTTGTCCAAGACTTTTGTTTGTTGGGAGTTTTGTTTGTTTGTTTGTTTATTACTGCTTCAATTTCACTAGTTGCAATCTGTCTATTCAGATTCTCTAGTTCTTTCTGACTCAGTTTTCGAATATTGTATGTTTCTGGAAATTTATTCATTTCATCCCGATTGTCCAATTTGTTGGCATATAGTTGTTTATAATATTTTCTTTCAACCCTTTGTATTTCTGTGCTGTCAGTTGTTACTTCTCCTCTTTCATTTTTGATTATATTTATTTGGGTCGTCTCCTTTTCTTGATGAGTCTCGTTAAAGGTTTGTCAATATTGTTTATCTATTCAAAGAACCAGCTCTTGGTTTCATTGGTCTTTTTAAAAAATTAAAAATTATATTTTTTCATTCTTTATATTCATTGGTTTGACATGGGTCTGCAAAACCATACATGTTTCAAGTGTACAACTCAATACAACATCATCTGAAACTGCATCATGTGCTCACTGCCCCAAGCAAAGTCCTTTTCCATCCCCATTTTTCTTTCCTTTGCCCACCTTCCTTCACCCACTTTCCCTCTGGCTATCGCTACATTGTTCACTGTGTCTATGTGTTATGTATACATGTTTTTTTCCTAATCCCTTCATCTTTTGTTTGTGTTTTTTAGACTCTATTTTGTTTATTTCTGCTCTGATCTTTATTATTTCTTCTACTCACTTTGGGCTTTGTTTGCTGTTCTTTTTCTAGTTTCTTTAAGTGTAAGTTTAGACTGTTTAGTTGAGACTTTCTGTTTTGTTTCTTAAGGTAGGCCTGTAATGCTATACATTTTTCTCTAAAGGACTGCTTTCACAGTATTCCATATTGAGTTTTGTTCTAATTTTCATGTGTTTCAAGGTATCTTTTGAGTTTTTCTTTGATTGCATTGTTAACCCAGTCATTGTTTAGTAACATGTTATTTACCCTCCATGTCTTAGTGTGTTTTTATGTTTTTTTCTTGTCGTTGATTTCTAGTTTTATAGTATTATGATCAGAGAAGATGTTTAACATGATTTCAAGATTCTTAAATTTGTCAAGACTTGTTTCATGCAGTTTATTCTAGAAAATGTTCTATGTGCATGTGAAAAGCATGTATGTTTTGCTGCTCTGAATGTATTTTTTAATACTTCTCTGAAGTATCAATTAAATTTATCTGATCTAGTGTGTCATTTATGGCCATTGTTTTCTTGTTGATTTTCTCTCTGGAAATCTATCCATTGATGTCAATGAGGTGTTAGTCTTTTACTATGACTGTATTACTGTCGCTATCTCCCTTTATGTCCATCAAGATTTCCTTTATATATTTAGATGCTCCTATGTTGGGTGCATAAATGTTTACAAGAATTATATCCTCTTATTGGATTGCTACTTTTATCACTATGTAGTACCCTTCTTTGTCTCTTACTATAGCCTTTGTTTTAAAGTATATTTTGTCAGATATAGGTATTGCTACCTCAGCTTTTAAAAATTTTCCATCTGCATGGAATACCTTTTTCCATTCTGTACTTTTAGTCTTTGTGTATCTTTTGTTTTCAGGTGGATCTTTTATAGACAGCATATATATGGGTCTTGTTTTCTTATCCATTCAGATACAAAAATTGTGAATTTTATAGCTTCTCGACCCCTTCACAAGCGAGAATTTTCTGCACTTTTACAGGAAGTTGATTCACCTCCAGTGGACTACTGATGTTCAATAATGTGAAATGGCTGAGTTGAGGTAAAGTACTTGAGCGATTTGTGGAGTGCTTTGAAGAAATTACGGTATTTATTGAGAATAAGGATCTGGCAAACTTTCCTCAGATCAATGATCATAAGTGGGTCAGCAATTTGATGTTTTTTACAGATCTCTCTGTTCATATGAATGAACTGAACTTAAAATTACAAGGTTTTGGCAAAAGTATTGATGTTATGTTTGGATACATCAAATCTTTTGAAAGTAAACTTAAAATTTTCAAGCGAGATATTGAAACTAAAACTTATAAGTATTTTCCTTGGATAAAAAAGTATTTCGAGAAGGCCACTACAACGAGTGTAATGGAGTCCATACTTATGTACCAGAATATAGTAAACTCGTTATTTGAACAGTTCAGCAAAAGATTCGACCAATTTAGAAGCCTAGAACAGACCATTAAAATAATTAAGTATCCGGATGTAGATGTTTACAGTGCTTTGGAATTAAAGGATGGATGGAAATTGACAATTTAGAGATGCAACTTGCAGATTTTCAAGGTAGCATTTGGACTCGTGTTTGTCGACTTAAGGTCGAAACTTGAAAATCTGGAACGAAATCGTTTGAATAATGAAGAAGAGTGCAACTACGAACAAGAAATTTTGAGTGCTTGGAACAGAGTACCTGACACTTTTAGGGACATAAAAAATCTAGCGATGGCTTTGCTAACAATTTTTTCATCAACATATTTTTGTGAGACTTTGTTCTCAGCATTAAATAATATTAAAACAAACAAAAGAAACCGGCTAACCGATGAAGTTAGTGGCGCTTGCTTGGCCTTGAAGTGCACCAAGTATGACCCTGCAATCAAAGAATTAGCAGACAAACTTCAGCACCAAAAAAGTCATTAATTTCTAGTTTTCGTACCATTTGATTATCATTGTTTTTATTATTATTTTTTCCTAAATGTACATTGTTTTTCTGTTTTTGTTCATTTTATGCATATTTTTTGGTTGATTTTTCTTTGTTAAATGGCATTTAAATATATAAAATAAATATAAAAAATATAAATCTTTTTTTTACTATGGTTGCAAATATCAAAAAAAAATTATGAATATTTCTATATGTGACACGGCACCAGAGTTAAGTTAGGGTTTTTCAAAATTTTGACACGCTGAGCTCAAAAGGTTCGCCATCACTGCTCTATATATTAGTTGTAATTCCATTTTGGTCCTGTGAGGAGGTGAGTGTAACATCTACCTACTCTGCTGCCATCTTGGATCCCCCTCCACACGTATTTTCGAATGTGTATGTTTCACTCATTAACGGCACAGCGGGTGAGTTCTAGTTAATAAAACAACACGGCGCTGAACAGAGCTTGCTGCTAGTATTTAGAACCCAAAGTCTCCTAAAACACTTTTCTACGGGCGTCACAGAATGTATAGCATTTTGTTCACTAAAAGAACAGTATGTTGAACAGTTTATGAGAAAACTGTTATAAGAAGAAATTAAAAATTGTGTTAAAACATAGTATACTCTCAAATTAATTGAACCCATATGCTTGTGCTACACAAAGTTGAAACAAAATACTTTAAAGCAGGTTTTTTTCCACATAGTGTCCTTTCAATGAATGGAACTTATGTACCCATTTAAAAGTACATGCACTGAAATGTTTCACAAGGCTTGTAATGAAGGTAAATTTAATAAGACACTAGAAAAATTCTCATAGTGTTTGTTCTCTCTGTGAATGGGATGCATACAGGGTCTGTAATGAATGAAGAAAATGTTTTTTAAAGGTTTCTAAAAATATTTCTAACAGGATAGCTGAACGTGGTATTATTAGTGTTATTTTAAAGAATAAATTTAATACCTACTTTTAAATACGTGTGCAGAAGTGTAGAACCAACCCCATAAAGTGAGTTTTTACAAAATTCTTGAAAATGGCTTGTCTAGGTAGTGTTCCTTCAGTGCATATACTGAAATGTTTGGCAAAGATTGTAAAAAAAAAAATGTTTTTAGCAATAACCTTAAAAAGGTATGTAATATAGTGTTACAGAGAACTTGCAATAAGTGTCATTTTAACAAAACCTAGCAAATCTTATCTCAGCATGTTGTCTTCTTTGTAATTGAATTAAAACACATATTTCAAAGCATGTAGTAAAATGTGTTTAAAAATTGAAATAAATAATTCTTAACATAACCATCATTGATACTTGCCTAGCAGCATAGTGGCATACTACATTCAGCATTGTCTTTATTTTAGTGAATTGTACTAAAACTAAATCTGAAATGCATGTAGTATTGTGTTTCAAAATGATTTGTAATTTCTGTGTTTAGCAAGATACTGAAAGATATTCAGCCCACTACATGCTACTTGCAAGTAATACTACATTTTCTGTAATAAATGTAGTAAAACATTTTGCAAGACTTGATTTTTAAAAGCTACATGCAAACTCCATAGGACAGTGATGTTTTAGTAAATAAAACACACAATGTGTGCTTTCAATGAATGAAAGTCATACACATTCCAGAACATATGTAGTAATGTGTTTTTTGTTTTGTTTTTTTGGTAGTAATGTGTTTGTACAGACTTGTAAAATGGTTTTTCTAAGCTTCTAGCACACTTCTAATTGTGTTGTTTTAGTAAACTGAACTCAAACCAATATTTTAACGATAAAGCTTTCTACACACTCGTTATCAAACATTTATAATGAATACTTATTACGTAGTCTGTATTGGTCATTGTAAAATGTTTGACGTGACAGGTAATTAATTGTTTTAAGCCGTTACTGGCACAGGTTATGAAGCACTGTGCTTGTTCAGTGAGTGCATGTATTAACCTATGGTCTGAGTTGTAACGAATCCTTTCTAAACAGCTACTTGCGACTTGTACATATCACAGTGTTTACTCATTAAATGGGACTGTAGTGTAGTAATGTGTTGGAAAGAAGCTACCAGCATGCTAGCTCACTCGTTACATGGTAAGACACAATCAGTGCATTTTAAAGACAAACTATGGATGCCCTGGCCGGTTTTGCTCAGTGGATAGAGTGTCTGCCTGCAGACTGAAGGGTCCTGGGTTCGATTCCGGTCAAGGGCATGTACCTTGGTTGCAGGTTCCTCTCTGGCCTGTGCCCTGGTCGGGGCTTCTGCAGGAGGCAACTGATCAATGTGTTTCTTTCACATCAATATTTCTCTCTGCCTTTCCCTCTCTCTTCCACTCTCTCTAAAAATCAATGGAAACATGTCCTCGGGTGAGGATTAAAAAACAAACTATGGACAGGAAGACATGGACAAACTATGGACAAACTGTTCAGCACAGTGTTGTTTTAGTAGTTTCATTACTACATCCCATGCCACACTGATTGCAATAGTTCCCCCGTTTCAGCACGAAATGTTCTGTGTTTTCCTTTTACTAAGAGAACACAATATTGACATCAGTGTGGCAATAGGTGGTCAAAAAATATATTTATAACTGTAACAGGGAATAAAACTTTGTACTACTCTGACTAACTATGAAATGGAAGTAGAAAAAAATGTACAAAAAAACACACCCCAAAAACGGATAGAAGGAACTCACATACTGCCAGTTTCCTTACAAGCATATTGCAGGCATCAGCAGTTCCAGTCACCGCTTGTACAAAAGACGGCCTCGGCCATGACTTTGGTTGATGCAGTGCCTAGTGGCAGGGATCTGGCTCGCACTGTCCAGCTTCAGATGCTGACGCTACATCCATATCGGGACCAGCAAGGACACTGCCTGCTCCTCACAGTCCTCCTCCTGATGGCTTTGTCCTGCTTCCCCTCTCCCTCCCTATGAAAACCCCTCACTGCACTGAGATGCCAAGACAGGCTTTGGACAAAAGTCCCCCATGTTCTGGAGATGCCGGCACTCAAATAAAGCTCTTTCCTTTCTCACCAGCATCTGTCTCGAAAGTTTGGTTTCCGTGGTGGCAGGCGGTTGAGCAGTTACATAACTAGCAGGTCCCACACTACATATTACAGAATGGAGGTGTTGCATTTACTAAGAAATCCTATGCTGAACATAGTGTGCTCGAGTACTAATATCATCTTAGAGATATCACGATAACAATTAATGAAAACAATTTACTACATTCATTACTAAGTTCCATTCATTGAAACTCACGGTGTTGAACACATTGCAAGTGCCTTTTTAGTTAATAGGTTTTTATTACCTCTGAGAGTATACACTTAACTATAATTATTACCTAATGAGCACGAGTTTTGGTCACTGGATGTACAATATGTAAAAACAGTTTCAAAACTTCCATTTGGTCTATATTATTTACAAGTGTGTTCAAACTTCACTGAATTTGCATAATGAGTAGCTTAAGCATGATGGTTAAGGTTATGGTTAGAGTAATTTTTTTATTGAGTTTAGAATTATTCTTTGGTTCAGTGTTATGGTGAGAGTTAACTCTGAGGTGAGGGTTTAAGCTTTTAAAATGGGTTAAGGAGAGGAGAGGAGACGGCAGCCGAATAGTAGACCTTTTACCTCCTCCCGGGGCCAAACTGGAAATAAAACTAAATTGAGGAACAGTCACCCGGAATTACCAACTGAGGTCCAGCTGAGGAGACATACCAAGAAGGGATAGAAAACACCTGGAGACTGGTCGGGAGGGCGAGGTCCCTAGAGAGGCTGACGGCTGGGTTAAGGAGAGGAGAGAAGATGGCAGCCGAATAGTAGACCTTTTACCTCCTCCCAGGGCCAAACTGGAAATAAATCTAAATTGAGGAACAGTCACCCGGAATTACCAACTGAGGTCCAGCTGAGGAGGCATACCAAGAAGGGATAGAAAACACCTGGAGACTGGTCGGGAGGGCGAGGTCCCTAGAGAGGCTGACCCAGCTCCCATGGGCGGCAGGCCGAGCGTGAGGAGGGATCTCTCAACTATGGGAAGGTTGTTTCCCTGAGAAGACTGAGGGCTAGAACCCAGGCTGAGCTCCACAGGCCAGAACACCAGAGCCGAGAGCAGCGACCCACATAACATTAACCATGAAGGGCAGCAGGGCTTCTGGCGACCTGGGAGACGAGCTGTAGACTGGAGACAGGTTTTTTAATCCAGAGCACAGGAGTCATGTTAGCAGGTACTCACCCAAGGCTTTGATCCAGAGAGGGGTGTGCCAACTCCAGGTCCTAAGGAGCATCTAGGGTAGGAAGCATTGGGGGCGGGGGTGGATATGGGGAAAAGCAGCAACCCAGAGTCCTGCATTCAGTCTCACCCCCCTCCCCAAAACCAAAAGGGCCATTTTTCCTGAGAGGCACTAGCCTCTCAAAGAAGCCATGGCTCAGGAAAAGGGAAAAACCCTTCCCTAGGTGATACAGCCCACCACACCCTCAGGAACCTCACTGCCATGCCCTGCGTCTTGACCTTTGCAGAGGAGACAGCAGCAGAGGCCAAGCCTATAGGTTTGAACAGTCTTAGGAAGCATCAGTGACTGGATTGGGGATGAAGCCGTCCACCCCCCATCCCAGGAACCTGACTGGTGCTTCCCCCCATGGGAGAGCTGATAGAAACTACTGGTATCCAGTTGACCCCTCTGGATTGCATACAAGGATCTGCCAAGGGCAGGGTAATATTCTCGAACACTCTCAGAGGAGTAGCTCTAGGATGGGGAAACACACCCACCACTTTCCCTGAAATCTGAACAGCACCTCCCCCTCACAGGAATTCCAAAGGTCTGTACTGGAATCCTGCCTAAAGCCCCTTCAGAAACAGACTGGAGCAATTAAGATTGACAACTGGCTGGCAGGTGAAGGCCGGCAGAGGTGGAGCCTGGGGAACGTGGGGAAGTTTTCTGACCCAGCTGCTGGCCCATGCTGCTAACAACCCAGCCTTAGAGGGCAGTTTGGCCTCTCCCATGCACAGCTAACTCCTGTGGAGATGGATACGAACTGTGGAATGCTTGGAGCTTCAAACAGATTGCTAAACACCAAAGGATGAGTTTCTGACAGTGGTTAGCACCTAAGTACCTCCCGGGAAGCCCAGAATTTGCAGTCAGGTCAGCCACAGTTATCAGAGAAGCAAGATCCAAAGAGAGCTCCCAGGAGGCACTAAACTCCACTGAGATGAATGCCACGTCACTTTTTTCTCTTTTTAAAAATTTTCTTTATCTGTATGCTTTACTGATTTGTTATTATTTTAGTCTCTATTGTTTCATATAGAGACTAATTGTTTCATAGTCTCTAGTCTCTATGTTTCATATCTATATATATATATATATATATATTTTTCTCCTACTCTATTTTTTCCCTTTTTCTCCTGCTTTATCATCTTTTTTTCTTATTTTGTTCTATCTGATTTTTCTCTAATTTCCTTTTCAAAATTATTTATTCTTCTTTCCTTTTATACCATTTTTCTTCCCCTATTCTTTATTCTTATTTTTATATTACATCTCTTTCCCTTCATATTCCTTTTACTTCCCCCTTTTTTTCTCCTTGTATTTTTTTCTTTCTTCTATCATTCTTGCTCTCCATTCTTTTTCATAATTCTCTCTTCTTTTGTAGTTGCTTTTGATGTGGTAGGAGTCTTGTGTATGTTTTTGTTTTATTGTGATTTTGTTGTTGCATTCTGTTCTGTCAGCAGCTCCACAATAGCTCACATGATATTGTTTGGGGGGAGTCTCATAGTCAGCCAGCCTGAGAAGAGAATCTATCCACAAATAGGAAACCAACATTCAAGATGCAATTACCATGGGAGAACCCAATAACACAAACAAGGGGCATTCCTAGAGCACCCAGCTCAGGAGATTTAAGAGACTGTACCACTGGGTCCCACAAAACACCTACTACATAAGGCCACCCACAAAGTCTGGGAGGCATAGCAGTTCGATCCAATACAAGAAACAAATACAAAGGGGTAGCAAAAAAGGGGATACAAAAAAAAACCCAAGTGAGAGAAAAGGAGGAATCACAAGAAAAGGACTAAATGAAATGGAGGCAAGCAATATGTCAGAGAAAGAATTCAGAGTAATGGTTATAAGGGTGCTCAAAAACCTTAGAACTATACGCATCTTAATGAGAAATTTATGTAACTTAATGAGAACTACACCAACATAAAAAAAAAAGAGATAGAAACCATGAATAAGAATCAAGTGGAAATGAGCAAATTACATAGCAAATAATGAATAAGAAATCTAATGAACATGCTCTACCTGTTTGGCTCAATGGATAGAGCGTCAGCCTGCGGACTGAAGGGTCC
>NW_005871664.1:0-11978 GCF_000147115.1 Myotis lucifugus
GAGGACAGGAGCGAACACTCCCGGCTCTCCCTCTGGGGGTCCGGCAGTCGCCACGAGGAGTCACAGAGCGAAGCAGCAACAGCCTGGGGGCCTGGAAGCCGCCAGTGCCACGCAGGGAGCCGGGGACTAAGTGAGCGGGTCCACCCCACGGAACGCTATGCCCCACGCAACCCAACCGCTCGCTGCTCACACAGAAGCAGGTGACTCTTGCAGGACAATGTCCACAGAAGTCAGACACAGGATTGTCTGTTGTGTGACTTCATTTTGAACATAAAGTTGAAAACCACGCACTCTGGCGGGCAGCCACGGCAGGCCAGGCGCTCCCCGGGAAGGCAGCGAGGGGTGGAGGGCTCGAGGGGACCGTGCGGCTCTGGTTCTTATCTGGGCTGTAGTCTCACAAACGTGCTCCCTTTTCAAGATCTGTCCGGCCGTGTAGCGAGGGTGCGTGCGCGTGTCTGCGTGTGCTGAGCTTCAGGGCAATCGGCGGTGATGGCGCCAGCAGAGGGACATTCCTCTCATCTTTTCCAATCACAGAACAAAGCACTCAGCAGCGCTCAGCACGCAGGGGTCCTGGTGGTGGGATTAGGGCCGCGGGGAAGTCCAGTGGAAAGGGCTGGGCCTCCCTGGCAGCTCCGTCAGCCTTCAAAAGGGATTCAGTCCGGGCTGGCGTGCTGTGGGCACTTGCGGTGCTGTGGGGTGCGGGGTGGAGGTGTAGAGGGCGTATATCTAGCCCAGAGGTTCCCAACGTGGGGCACACGCCCCACAGGGGGGCAATTCGAGAATGAGTTATTCACAGTGGATTGGTTGCATTTCTAATCGTTCTAGGGCAGCCGTGGGCAAACTACGGCCCGCGGGCCGGATCCGGCCCGTTTGAAATGAATAAAACTAAAAAAAAAAAAAAGACCGTACCCTTTTATGTAATGATGTTTACTTTGAATTTATATTAGTTCACACAAACACTCCATCCATGCTTTTGTTCCGGCCCTCCGGTCCAGTTTAAGAACCCATTGTGGCCCTCGAGTCAAAAAGTTTGCCCACCCCTGTTCTAGGGGCTCCTATACAGTATATAAATATATATTGTGACACATTTATGCGTTTCAGTTCTCTATTATGTTTTGAAACTTCATTTGCTATTTTTTCACATCACTTTATATTATTATTTTTAACAATTTCTTCCTCAGTACTTCAACTGTCCTTTCGTTCTTTTCTTTTTCTCTTTCATGGATGCCATGTTCTTTAAAAGCTTGTTTAGACCAAGCGAATGGCCTTTTAGGCTTCCTCCACATGGTTAGGAGCTCACTTCTTGAATAATAAGAATTATACATCACGGGGGGGGGAGGGCATCAGGATTTTAGAGATGCTTATGTGGGGCCCAGCCAAAGAAAGGGTGGGAACCACTGCTCCAGCCAGACTGCCCACACCACCTCCACACCACACAGGAGGCCCTGCCAGTGCCCACATGGGAGGTCAGCTGGCTTCTGCGTCACGGGCTGGGGCAGCGTCAGGGAGCTGCACCTACTGCGCACGCAGGACACACTTGTCATGCACTGGCTCGTCCTGACTACAACTCTGAGAGCGAGGGGTTATCATGCGATCAGTCTCGCTCTTCCCAAAGTCACATTTTCGGGGGGTGGCCCCAGAAAGCAGGGGTGGGTGTGGGCAAGAGTGGGACAGGAAGTGCCCTGTGAGCCGGCGGCTGCTGGAGGGCGCCAGGAACCCGGGGCGCCTGTCCTCAGATCACACTGGCCCCAAGGGAGTCGGCAGACACCACGCAGCTCCTGTCCCTCATGGGCTGGTGGTCACCTCAGGGCATTAACGCTCTGGCCCTTCTGTCTGCCTCCCCTACGTCCAGGTCCCACCACTGAATTCTGCAGGGAACCTCCATGACGGCAGAGGGAACACAGGCAGGGACCAGGTGCCAGACACAGGCCCTGAGGCCATGGCTGTCCCCTCTCGCTGTGCCCGGCCCCCTTTTTCCTGAGCGCAGTGTCCCCACAGGGCTCTCATGCTCCCGGCTCTCACAGCTCCGTGGCCAGGAGCTGCCTGTGCTGCCAGTGAGAGTCACAGGAGGGCGCTGCTGAGTCCAGGTGTGGCCACATGGTCTTTTGCTGTTGTTAACCTCACCCAAGGATATTTGTTGGTTTGAGAGAGAGAGAGAGAGAGAGAGAGAGAGAGAATGAAATGTCAATGTGAGAAAGAAATACTGATTGGTTGCCTCCTATATGGGCCCCAACTGGGGATCGAACCCACAACCCAAGTATGTGCCCTGACAGGGAATTGAACCTGTAACCTTTTGGTGTGCGGAACGACAATCCAACCAACTGAGCTTCCAGCTGGGCCACGTGTCCTTTCTTGAGCTGACGCTGAGGCGCTGGGAGTGGCCTGCCGGCGAGGCCCCGGCCATGTGCTCAGAGCTGAAGGGCGTGTTGGGCCCCTTGCAAAGCGCAGACCAGTGGTGCCAGCGCACGGCTTGCAGGGAAAATCCAGAGCCTGCACGCCAAGCAGGCGAAACGTGAAAGCCCAGCCCGCCCCACGTGACAGACAGGAGCACCGAGGCTCACGGAGAGCGTGTGACCTACTCCCATCACACAGCTACAAACAATGGAGCTGGAGTTCAAATTCAGGCCTGTCTTGCCTCCAAAGCTCCCACTTAGAAAGTGTTTAGGGGGTGTGTGGGGTCGGGGGAGGGGAGTATAAAAGTGCTTCATAAATATTTTTCTTGTAAAAAAATTCAAACCTCACTGAACATCCCTCTAACACCACTGACCCCAAGTCTTAGTCCTCTCCCGTCAGAGAGCTGCCCATCGGCACCTTCGGGAGAACAGCTCCTTCTCCGTGGGCTCCGCCCTGCATTACCTGGCTGGAGGCCGCGGCGCAGGCGGGCCCCCCTCACCCCCGGGTTGGACAACTGTGTGGGGGGCTCCACCAGCTCTGCCTGTGCTCCCCGCGCAGCAGGAACAGCCCTGTCACTGGCTGTGGCCTTGCACACCTTTTTCTGAACGTTCACTGACCGCTAGACACTGACCCTGGGTTTGGGCTGAGGGTGTGCCAGGGCCAGCATGTGAGGGCATCATTGCTACCAGAAGGGGCATCCGGTCATCCAGGTGACCTGGAAGGATCTAGAAGGATATTTGGCTTCCCCCCATGTTTGCTCCTGCTGGTGTCGCCGTTCTGTCTCCTCAGACCAAACTTCCTGTCTGTTCCTGTGGACGGGCCCTGCAGCTCCCCGCTGGCCCCTGCCGGTCACCGAGTCTCAGGGGGCCTCGCAGGTCAGCGGCCCGGGAAGCACCCACGGAGGCTCCCACCCAGACTGGGGGTCTGCAGACAGACGGGCGGAGTGGGAGCTGGCAGTGGCCGGGCATCCAGGAGCACGAACAGCCTTAGAAATGTCTCCGCAGAGGGAGCTGCTGCAGGAAATGGTCACTGTCAACAACTCCATCCGTCCCCGCTGGCGTCCGCCAGGCCAGCTCTGCCCTGGCCCCGGTTCCGGGCACAGCCGTGCAGCACCTGGTAATCCTGGCGTCCGGGACCGAGCCGCTCGGGGCCCCACCAGGGTGGCCTGTGTGGCCGGAGCAGCTAGGGAGACCCCATCTGCAGGGGCCCCTGTGATGAGCCAGTTTGGTTCTGACGTTCCACTCTGAGTTCATTGGCAAAGGGGTCCAGTTAGGGTGATGGGGAACCCCCACCCTCTCTCAGGTGCACCAGCAGACGGCTTGTGCCCCCGCTCGGCATCCTGCTCAAGTCAGCACACGCTTATAGAACACCTCTTAGACTTCTAGGGTGACCGGGAGGTTGTCAGGGCTGCTCTGTGCTGGGGGGTCCCCGGGAGGTTGTCAGGCCTGCTCTGTGCTGGGGGGTCCCCAGGAGGTTGTCAGGCCTGCTCTGTGCTGGGGGGTCCCCAGGAGGTTGTCAGGGCTGCTCTGTGCTGGGGGGTCCCCGGGAGGTTGTCAGGCCTGCTCTGTGCTGGGGGGTCCCCGGGAGGTTGTCAGGGCTGCTCTGTGCTGGGGGGTCCCCAGGAGGTTGTCAGGGCTGCTCTGTGCTGGGGGGTCCCCAGGAGGTTGTCAGGCCTGCTCTGTGCTGGGGGGTCCCCAGGAGGTTGTCAGGCCTGCTCTGTGCTGGGAGGTCCCCGGGAGGTTGTCAGGGCTGCTCTGTGCTGGGAGGTCCCCGGGAGGTTGTCAGGGCTGCTCTGTGCTGGGAGGTCCCCGGGAGGTTGTCAGGGCTGCTCTGTGCTGGGGGGTCCCCGGGAGGTTGTCAGGGCTGCTCTGTGCTGGGGGGTCCCCGGGAGGTTGTCAGGGCTGCTCTGTGCTGGGGGGTCCCCGGGAGGTTGTCAGGCCTGCTCTGTGCTGGGGGGTCCCCAGGAGGTTGTCAGGGCTGCTCTGTGCTGGGGGGTCCCCGGGAGGTTGTCAGGGCTGCTCTGTGCTGGGGGGTCCCCGGGAGGTTGTCAGGGCTGCTCTGTGCTGGGGGATGCAGCCCCGAGCAAAGGCATCAGGCTGGGTCCTCCGGGGAGACGGCAACAGGATGGTTAGAAACGTAAGCGCTGGGTGAGGGACGCCTTAGTAAAGAGGGAGGATGAGCGAGCACGGGAAGTTCCACCCACGGAGGCAGGAGGGCACAGGGAGCTCAGCCACCCCCTTGCTCCCCAGAGCGGAGCCTGACCTGGCGGCCGTCAGCTGACTGTCCTGTGGCAGCCTCTCGGGAGGGGTCATGGAGCAGCACCTCCGTGGCTGCGACGGCAGGTGGGAGGCAGCTGACACCTACGGGGGTGCAGGGGCAGATGATACCCCACAAGGCATAGCATTCCCTGCACAGCACAGGGACCCTTCCGCCCTCCGCTCTTCCCCCAGGTGGCAAATGAGCCACATGGGCCAGAGAGGAGCCTGGGTCCCCAAAGGGCCGCCTGGAGCAGAGTCGCCGGTGTGCAGGGGAAGCGGACTTCCCTGTGCGTAGAGCCACCTCCTGAGCACGGGATCGCCTTCCTTTCCCACGATGGGACTCTAACAGGCAGTGGCAGGACAAAGGTGTGGCTAGCCCGCCAGCCGCAGCCCTCCGCACAGCAGCTTGGCTGGGGCAGGTGGGCAGCAGAGGGGGCACACAGTGGCTTTTTCTACTGATAAGATTTGTTGTGCTACCATCGCACCCTTCATCTCCAGAACTTGTCATCTTCCCAAACTGCAGCTCTTCCCTTTCTGCACAAACTCCCCAGCCCCAGGCCCTGTGAACCACAACCTACTCTTTCTCTAGGAGTCTGAGGGCTCGACGTACCTGATGCAAGTGGGACCACACGGTGTTGGTCCCTCTGTGTCTTGCTTATCTCATTAGCATAATGTCCTTCCGGCTCACCATGCGGCAGCATGTGCCAGCATGTCCTTCCTGCTAAGGCTGACTAACATGCCCCTGTACGTGTGCACTACCTTTTACCTACCTCACCCACTGATAAAAGGAGCACTTGTGCTGTTTCCTTCTTCTGGCCACTGTGAATAATGCTCTTATGGACATGGATGTACAAATATCTGAGTCTGAGTCCCTGCTTTCAATTCTTTTGGTGAAAATATATATATCTGGCCACTCAGTATATATACTGAGTGGCCAGATTATTATGACCACCCCATCAGTACTTCGTTGGGCCACCTTTTGCCTTCAATACTGTGGCGATTCTTCTTGGCATTGAGTCCACGAGATGTTGAAAGGTGATGCGAGGAATCTGACACCATGCCTGATGAATAGCACTGTCCAGTTCTGTGAGATTTGATGGTTGTGGAACCAGCTGCCTGATGGCTCTTTTAACTTCATCCCACAAATGCTCAATTGGATTGAGATCTGGTGATTGTGGGGGCCACCTAAGCAAGGTAAAGTCTCCCTCATGTTCTTGAAACCACTCCTGCACAATACGAGCACCGTGGCATGGCGCATTGTCTTGTTGGAAGAAGCCATCTCCATTGGGATACGCCATCAATATGATAGGATGAACTTGATCAGCAACGATATTTAGGTATCTTGTGCTATTCAGACCTTTATAATGGTCTGGCCCTCTAGTAACTTCAGCATGAAATTATAGCTAATTTGCCTACAAACGTCAGTGGTCATAATAATCTGTCCACTCAGTGTATATCCAGAAGTGGAATTACTGAGTAACATGTTGATTCCACGCATGACTTATAACTAGTTTTGATCATGGCATCTTGGCATGAGAGCTATAAGACTAAACTAAACAGACAACAGTGGTGGGGCAGTCCTGTGGCCCTTAGGCCTGCAGAGAAGGTAGTCAGGGTGGCATCTTTATACTCAGCTCATCTCTCACCCACCAACAGGGGCAGACTTTCCCATCACTACTCACTCCACCTCCCCATAGGCTCCCACATCAGCCCGCTGCCCTCTGCCTCGGCCTGCCCCCTGCAGGCCACAGGGCGGGGCTGCCCCCTGCAGGCCACAGGGGGGGCTGCCTGGCTGCTCAGCACACTCAGCTGAGGTCACCTGGCACCCAGCCAGTGAGCTGAGCCGGCTCCCTCGCCCCTTTATGGGCCATGTGTGGGTTGTCACAGGTAGATGGCCACAGGTGACTTCCTTCACTTCCTGACTTTAGAGCGTACTGCCCCCCTGTGTGCGGGGGCATGATTTTCCAGTCATGGTCTTCTCCTAGTTTCAAACTCCATCACTCAAAAGAACCCGCCCGCCCAGCAGGCCCAGATGCCCTGTCAACCCCTTGGCCACGGAGATGAAAGCCACCCACTCACCTTCTCCCTCCATGCTGGTTTCCCTCCAGGCCCCCAGCTCCTCGTGAGCGTCTCGGATGGTATTTGTTCTTCTAAGACGTGTGCCACTGGACTTGCCTCAACCCCTCTCAGGTTGGAGGTGTCTCCCGCCCCAGCTGTGGCTCCCCCACTCTATCTGCTGTGAAAACGCACAGGCTGGCGGTTCTCAGCACACCTTCCTGCCGGGCCTCAGGACTGCCTGTGAGAGACAGGTGAGAGCGTTGGAACGGCAAGGTCCTGGGCCTCCCCACACCTCCCACCTCAGAGGCTCTGGGGGTGGGGGTGCTGTTTCACTGGCAAAGACCGTGCCAGCGCCCAGCGCCCAGAGCTCCCGGAGGACTGAATGAGCCGACACGCCAGGCTCAGCAGCCACCGACTCTAACAGGCCGCCCTTCTTCCTGCCTCTCCTCTTTCACACTGAGGTGTAACTCACAGCCAAGCGCCCACACCCAGGCCTTCAGCTCCCGTCTGTACAGGAGTGTGCACCGCGGCAGCTGCACCCAGATGAGCCCCCGACTCCAGCTTCGTTAATGAGTTTTCCTGGTTTTGAACGTGATCTAAACAGAACCATGCAGTGTGTGCTCTGTCTCCGTCTGGATTCTCTTGTCCAGCTTTGTGAGATCCATGGACGGTGCGGCCTGAGGGGGACGTGGCTCTGCTGTGTGAGGCACGTGGTGTGAACACATCAGCTTCCTCCGCCGCCATTGAAGAAGGTTTGTTTCCAGCTTTTGTAGAATGAGATACATTCTCCCGGAGCACAAGCCCGTGTTTCTCTTGGGTGCCTCGCCCCTTCCTGTGCCTCCCGGCCCACGCATGAGCTCTGGGGCGGTCTGCCCGGCTCCGGCCTACCGCGCAGCCCGGACTTGGCCTCCGCTCCCCACAGGCCACGTCCGTGGTTCCTCCAACTGAGAGAGCGGCTCCGTCTCAACCGGGAGCCAGCGGTCCTGTGCGCTGGGGGCTGGGCCAGGCCAGTGCCGGGCGAGGTGGTTTTCCGGGGCTGGGTACGAGGGCTGGTGGCACTCTGTGGCGGCATTTCTGGGGAGCTGGGGGCTCAGCGTGGGGATCTGCTCTGTAGGTAGCCGTGTTGTAGCATTATGTTCTCCCATGCGGCGCACACCTCCCGCATGGCTTTCAAGCACAGGAAAAGGCGCCTGCAGTGTGGCATCGCTGGCTGGTTTCCCCAAAGGGGCAACAGAGGTGTGTGACGCAGTGGGGGGAGTGGTCTCCATGCCAACAGGAAGGTCACCCTGAGGTCAGGTGCCAGGGAACGTGGGCTGGGCTGAGACGCACCTGCAGCTCCAAGCCGCTCTCCAGGCGTCGGGCGGGCGTGACCCTCTCCAAGGACCCGACTCGGGTGCCCACTGCTGGTTCGACTCCTCCACACAGACCGGAGGGATCTCGGGCATCAGGAGTGAGGGCACCGACCGAGAAGGAAGGGAAATGGGGCCCGAGCCGAGTCTGAGCCGGCCCGGCCTTGGCCTTTCTGGGCCTCACCTGGCTGAGGCGAGTCTCGCCTGCAGACCGTGGTAGTGCTGCCGGTGGAAGTGGGGCTCTTGTGGTGTCACGAGAAAAGCATTTTCGGGGACCCACAAGGAGGATGCGCCTGGTAGTGAGGTTTATTTGGGTGAAAATAGAAATTTATATTGGGGGTCTCTGCCTGTCCTGCCACGGAAATCAGGGCCAGAAAGAGGACCAGTGTCCAGCCTGTGCCACATCCCAGCCCCGCCCGCCCTGCCTTCCCCCCGCCCCCCACCTCCCGCTGGCTCAGCTCGTGATCCGGCGGCAACCCACTGCGGTGCTGGGGCTCCAGCCCGCCGGGGCCTGTGCTGGGCGTCCGCGTGGCCGCTGTTATGGAGGAGGACGCTCGAGGGCACAGGGCAAGCAGGTCACCAGCACAGCGAGTTCTGCTTGTTCCTCGGGGTTAATCATCTCGGGCTTGGGAGGAACAGGAGCTTTCCCCAAAGAGCCAATCAACTCCCCCGGATGTGCAGGCTTCTAAGGGGTCCTTTCCCAGGTTCGACCGACAGGCCTCTGTGGTCTAGCACCTCCACTGCACGTGTGCTCACCCTGCCCCCCAGCCTGGTACTGGAGGGTGTTGGTGCCGCTGCCCAGGCTTAACGACGTCCGGCTGCCTTTGCCTCCTGGCTGGTTAATGTCTAGCTGCCTGCGGTGACAGCAGGCTGTCTTTGGGATGCAAGTCCCTGCTGCCTGCACTGCGGGGACTGGAGATGCCAGGAGAGCAGGCAGGCACTAGGTCAGTCCTCGCGTCCCTCCCTGACCCGCCGGGATGCTGGGCGGCAGCTCTAAGAAGTTGTGAAATCTTCTCTTTGAGTTTTGATTAGGAGCCAAGCCGGCTGCCCTTACGGCTCTGAGAACGGCTGGAGAGTGGCCGTTCTTTCCCAGGCTTCAGCGGACACCGAATTCCTTGGCTCTTCCCCCAGCTCCGCGCGGAGCTGCCTGCTTGGCTGAGCAAAGCTTGCAGGTCTGGGCGGAAGCAATGGGCAGCGTGCAGGGGAGCGCCGGTTTCCTTCCTGCACCGACCACGGGGCCTTCCTTTAGCTCCGCGTGTGTGGTGCGTGGTCCTGAGCACCTCGCGTGGATTAGCTCACCACCTGCTACAACCCTTTCCCTGAGAGGGAGCGGAGACTGAGGGAGCAGCCCGCCGGGTGCAGACCCAGAGTGCGGCCTCGGTGGCGGAGCCCGAGCAGGAGCCCGCTGCCTGCTCTCCCTGCCACCGCTCCCAAGGAACGACCGATGGGCCAGGAGCACAGGGACAGACCAAGGAAATGGCAGAGGAACAGACCATGTGCAGGACAACAACAAAAATGGATACATCCGTGATCAAACCAAACACCAGGCCCGTGGGAACATCTTGGCTGGCAGATGTTTTGAGGATGTGTAATAATGCCAGGCTTGCCAGGGAGCGGAGCAGCGCTGGCGGGTGGGCGCGCCCGGGGCCGACCTCTCTGGAATGCGGAATGCTGCTGGGCAGGGCCTGCAGGATGCCTCTGCAGCCCAGCCGGCCTCCCTCCGCGGCCTCCCCTCCAGCCTCCCTCCACAGAATCTTCCGGAAGAAGACCCAGCCAGGGAGCAGCAGAGATGCACACAAAGCTGCCCGGCACAGCATTGTTTATAGGGATGAAAAAAGCAGGAAAAGACGCAAGTTCCCAAAAAAACGGAATCCTGGGAGTACTACCAGGAAGCCATTAAAAGCAGTTTTGGAAGACGTTTTTGTAACAGAAAAATGCTCACGTTATAATGTCACACAAAGGGCAGGATACAAAAGGGCGGGTGTGGATTGCCCGTGGCCAGAGCGTGGCTGACGCCCGAGCCCACACGGCGGGGACGGGGAGGCGAGCCCGCTCCACACGGGCCTGTGCACCGCTGAGTTCGTGTGCAGGTCTCTTTTACCCTTTTCTATCCTGAAATAATCTCAAACCTACAGAAAGTTCACAAGAACTAAAAAAAGAGCTTCTGTATACACTTCACCTGGAGTCACTCATGGTTAACATTTCATCACAGTTATTTTCTCTCTCACCCTTTGTGACAACATATCACATATTATACATGATGGATATGTCATATGTGATGTTATAAGTACACATCAGGATCTATTATATATGTTTATAAAGTTGTTTTCTGAACAATTTGTGAGTAGACGGCAGACCTCAGGCCCTCACCCCAGCTATTCCGTGTGACTTCCTAAGACCCTGGAATCAAAGGCGCCCTCTCAGCCACAGGACGGTGATGAAATTCAGAAACTTGCCCTGAATCTGTCTAGTGCGCAGTCCCTATTACCATTTTGCCACATGTCCCAATCACATCCTTAAACCCGCCCCGCACACACACCTCCCACCCAACCAGGCCCACGCCCTCCTGCTGGAATAGTTCCTCAGCATTTCTTTGCTTTTCATAATCTTGATTTTTAACAAGTATAGACAGTTGCTTTGTGTTCCAGTGTCCCTGCTCTGTGTTTGCCCGATGTGTCCGTGATGAGATGCACACTGCGACTTGGAGCAGGCATGTGCATTCAGACATTTCTGATGGCAGCTGTTGGGCCAATAGCGTATGTGGGACCTGCTCTCAGCCCCACCCACACAGCAGGATGGCAGCTCTGGGTCACTGCCAGTCCGACAGGTGACTTGGGCTTGGACTGGAGTTTCCATTTGCATTTCTATGTTGAATAAGACTAAACATACTTTCATTAGTGTAAGAGTCACTTGCATTTCTTGTCCCGGGGGCTGGCTGCCTGTACGTGCTCTTGTGCATTTTCTATTGCAGCTTTACGTCTCTTATTGGCTTGCAGGGCTTTACAGATGGAGAATCTGAGGCTTCAGGCAAGCGTCTAGAGGACGAAGCAGAGGGACGTTGCTCCCAGGGCCGACGTGAGTTTTCTTACTGATCTTGTGGCCGGGACAGGCCTTCGTGACGCCCGGGTCTTCCCTTGCTCTGCTTCTGTGAGCTGATGGCGTTCTCCCAAGCCCGGCTTGCTTTTGACTTAACCTACGGAGTGGATTTCAGTGGCTTCGGGGCCTTGAGGTGATGCCTCCTCACCAGGTCAGGGCTCAGGGTCTCCCCCCTCCTCCCCCCGGGACACTCTTTCTTCACAGCCGTCTCCCTCTCCTGCCCCAAGTGACTGGTGACCTGCCAAGCATGTGCGGCCTCCGCTGCCCGGTCCTCACGTCCAGCCCACGCTCCCACCCTTCATTTGGGAAGTGATGGCACTGCCTGGCCCAAGAGCTTCTGTGCTGCTGGCTCTGGGAACGTGGACAGCACATCGCCTTGCTGGTTATGTCCTAGAACAGCAGAGGGCAGAGCCAGGGGCACCTCGGGATGCGGGGACCAGTCGCCTCCGTGGATGGAGGAGCCCTGTGCCAAGGAGATGCTTGCACCTGGTGAGGGACACCTGTGGCCTGGGGCTCCTGTAGAGGTCACTGCTGAATGCCTGTCCGTTTGTTCAGCAAAGACCCCTGCGGCTGGCACCGCGCGCAGACAGCCCACTTGGCACCGAGCGGCTGCCCCGTCTGAGGTCCAGCCCTGCTAACTGCTGAGCAGGGCCAGGGGGCCGGGGGGGCAGGGGCAGGGGGCCGGGGGGCAGGGCCAGGGGGCCGGGGGGCAGGGGCAGGGGCCGGGGGGCAGGGGCCGGGGGGCAGGGCCAGGGGGCGTGTCCCCGCGTGGAGGGCTGTCGGTCAGGAAACCGTTCCTGCCCAATGGAAACAACAGGGCAAA